>NC_092641.1:45162608-45357608 GCF_039555335.1 Amphiura filiformis
TCCATTCATACATTTTACCTTTATGGTTTGCAATGTGTTTTTCAGTCTCGGCGACATTATTAAGCATACCTTTAAAACCTTGTATGTCCAGCTTATTTTTATTACATCTTGCATTATAAATAAACTTTTTCCCTGAAGAACAACAAAATTATAATGACAATAATCAACATCTAATATGCCCATCAGAACATCCTTCATGGTAAGAGTAATTCTTTTTTAAAATATTATCTTGAACCTTCTTCCAAAATTGAGCAGAAGTACCACATTGCCAAAATAAATGTGGGATATTTTCTAACTCCTGATTACAAAAAGTACAAAGATTTGAATCAACATAACCATATTTAAAAAGATTTTCATTTATACCTATAATTCTATGCAGAATTTTGAATTGAAAATACCTAAGTTTGGTTGATAGGGAGGAAGACAAGGGAATCCTGTAAATATCGTTCCAATTTAAATTCATATCATCAAAAAAAGACAGCCCATTTGGCCTCGGCTTTGGGCGTCTTAAACAACTTGTCAACGCAAATTTTGTGAACCAATTTGCAGACTTTCTTAGAGGAACAGATAAGAGCAAGCATATCATCATGATCATTCTGAACAGTTCCCAAGTCTTCCCCCTCTCGACACTTCTGATCCATACATTTGGAATGGCATAGATTAGAGCAAAATATTCCAAAAAGTTACATTGTAAATTATACTTGGTCTTCAAGATATCAAGGGGAAGAAAACTATCATCTTCATTTAAAATATCAGAAATAAGTTTAATACCTTTCTCATGCCAGACTTTTTTGTAAACAGTGTTTTGGGCGATAACAATAGATGAATTATTCCATAATATTTGATGCCTAAAATGACTTGAAGGAGAATCATAAGTAATTGTACACCAAGCGTTGAGAATTTCACCAATAAACACATTCTTAATAAGCTTAATACATTTCTCCTCTGGTTTAGTGTTACATTCCCAAAAAAGATTACCACCAATCTGTTTCATATAAAACATATAAAAACATTTCCATTTACCATTGTTGTTCACATCCAAGAGACGTTTAACCCAAGCCACTTTAAGCCCATTAATAACTGATGGAATGTGAACCATCTTGAGGCCCCCTTTCTCATAGTCACCAATGATGGACTTTCTGCTGAGCTTATCTGGTTTTCCTGACCAAATAAATTTAAATATTATCGAGTCAACCTCCTTCAAAAAATTATCAGGTGGTTTAGGTAAAACAGAAAACAGAAAAATTAATTGAGAAAGACCCAAGGATTTAACAATTGTAATTTTACCAATTGGACTTAAATCTCTCATCGACCAAATACGCAAGATTTCCTTGAGTTTTTAAGTTTTGGAACGAAATTTAATTCAAAAATATTGCTCAGATCAGAACTAAAAACTACACCCAAAAGACGAACAGGATTGGCAGTAAAATGTAAATCATCATTGTTTAAATCAGGAGGATTATCCTTAAACAAACCTAAAGGGAGTAACTCAGATTTATCCAAGTTAATTTTCAAGCCAGAGTAAATTTGGAAAGTCTCAAGAATGTGAACAACTCTGTGAAGGGAGCCAACATCCTTTAAGTAAATAGTGGTATCATCCGCATAAGCACTAATAATAATTTCAGTATTCTCAACCATGATACCTTTAACACTATTATCATTTCTGATGGCCAAATTCAAAATCTCACTACTAATTATATAAAGCAGCGGACTAAGTGGACAACCTTGACGAAGTCCACAAAAAAAAAAAAAAAAATCAGAAGCATGTCCATTGTTCATAACACACGAGGTAATATCTGTATAAAAACTTTCACCCAATTAATCAAATCATCACCAAAATTAAACAATTTTAATGCCTTAAACACAAAGGACCATTCAAGTTTGTCGAATGCCTTTTCAAAATCAATTAAAAACATAATACCAACAAGATTATTTTCATTTACATAATTAATAACATCAAGGGCAAGCCTGATGTTTTCACCAATGTAACGTCCTTTCAGGAAACCTGTCTGGTCATTATGAATAATATTAGGCAAAACCTTTTTTAAACGGAGGGCAATACATTTTGTAACAATTTTATAATCAGTATTGAGTAATGAAATAGGCCTCCAATTTTTCAGGTAGATCGGATCTTTATCTTTTTTCGGGATCAGGTTAATTATTCCCCTACGTTGATCAATTGAAAGGCTTCCATTGTCAAAAGAATAATTATAACTGTTGATAAGAAAGTGAACAATATCGTTAAAAAAAACTTATAAAATTCAGTAGGGAAACCGTCTGTGCCAGGAGTCTTATTATTAGGCATTAACACTAAAGCTTCCTTACATTCATTTACAGTGACCAGTCCCTCACACACACTTTTTGGGAATCCTCATCTAATTTTGAAAATTAGTATCCGTTGCCAAAATATCATTGAGTTCAAAATTCGGAGCATTACAAGAGGTATACAAATTTTGATAAAACTGTTTTTCCTCATTAAGAATATCGGCACCTTTAGTGTGGATTTGGCCGTTATCTGAATTATACTGTATTTGACCTTTGAGACAAATAATTTGAATCGTTCACTGATATCCTTCCCCGGCCCTTGGATCACAACCTTATTGAGCAATTTGTGATTTTTACTTATTGTGCTTGTTTAAACATGTTATATGAGGATTCTATAAGTTGCATTTTGATGAGGCACGTATGACTAAATACCACTAATTTAATAGAGCTGGGCAGTGCTTGAAAGAAGGAGAGGGACTATTTTTTGCATGGCATCTGAAAAAGTGCTAAAAATCACTGAAAATACCAAGCTGTATAGTCAAAAATGTGCAAATTTCTTCAGAGTAACATGCAGAAATGACATGTTTTCTACCAACATTTTACAGTTTTGATGAAAAGTTCCCCAAAATTCATCCGCGGAACATCGATTTTGCCACTCTACATGCTCAACCAGTGGTCTCCAATCTGTTCACCAAAAGAGGAGAACGCGCTGTAAAACTATGGTCTTTACACTTCAGTGTTATAAAACAAAAAATGTCTCAGATCATCGTATGTTGAAATTTTGGTCATTCACCCTTCTCCTCGTTTAATAATGTCTTTTCACTGTGAGAGTTCAATGTTTGAAATGGCCTATTTTTCCATTGTAATCTGTGTTATCATGGTTATAGAGAATTAATGGGATCGAACCTTTTGTCCATATAAATCATTGAAAATTGAATGGCGTCATTCTTGTGAATCACATTATGCAATTACAACAATTGTATTGGGCTATTCCAGTTGAAATTCACACTACCTCTGTGGAAGATTTTGGAAATATCTTCCACAGGGGGAGTATGTTTTTCTAATGTAATTGGTCAGGGTTAATCATTTTGAAACCCATATACTCCCCCTGTATTATATCTTTACCTATATGTGATGCGATCAAGCAAAATCAGTCGGAACTCTGAAATATTAAATTGTCAGTTTCTTATTTGATAGTGAAAAGCATTTACAAAGCTGCATTTTGTAGAAAAGCACATTAAAATTGAACCACCAGTTCCAAAGATATGAGCAATTAAAGAGTTTCAAAAACAACAGGAAACAAAAGGAAATATTTCATTTGTTTGGCTATATCTCTAAATTAATATTTCCGAGTTCTGACTGATTTTGCTTGATCGCATCACATATGTTCCACAACTGCAGTGAGTATTTCAAATGGAAGTTACCCAATTGTGTATACTCTCAATCATCTGGGAATCATACAACGTTGGTTGCTCTAAGGTATGTTTTGGATTAATCTGGTTGAATAGATTGAAGTTACCCAATTGTGTATTCTATACTGCGCCAAGAAAGTATCCTTACACTTGGAAAATTAATCACAATATTGTGTATTCTATACTGCGCCAAGAAAATATCCTTACACTTGGAAAAATAATCACATAATTCCAACAAGACTATACACAGTTCAAATTAGCCATTTAGGCACCACAGCCAAATTTGTTCGATCTTTGGATCGACCGTCGATGCTTGGTCGATCCATATTATTAATGAAATCAAATAATTGACTATTGTTAATTGTGATAACATATTCATCTTAGTATGTACAGGGTGTCCCAAAAGTCTCGATACCTTTTTGAACCTTTGTATCTCTGGGAAGAAATGGTATACAGAAAATTTGAAAACATATTTGGAAAGAAAACACTTGGGCAATTTTTTGGTACCAAACTTGCCCCTTTTGTGCCTCCTACTTAAAAATAATGTTAGATGAATGTACAGGCACATAACGCGTAGTACCATACAGCAGTCAATCATTTCTTTTTCTGAACATTCACAGATGTTCTTGGGCTTGCTGATACAGCACATCTTATATGTTATCAGTGTTTTATCAGTGTTTCGTATAGATCGTCCTGTCTTCCTACGTCCTTAGCGCACTGAATCACGCACTGATCCTGTCTTTAAGAATTTGTTGACAATGTTTTTTATGCAGCATTTTGATAGTGCTCGAGCATTTCCAGTGAGTTGATAATGTTCTTTGAACTTCTTTTGAGTAAGTTTAACCGATTTCGTTTCGGCATAAAACCGACGAATATGAATTTGTTGTTGAATATTGTAAGCCATGTTGAAACAACGCCATTTATCATTTATTCGTGCATCACTGTGGAAACAAACCTCTTGAATGCGCTTAAATGGAATGCAGGGGGTAGCAGAGCAGAACAATGGTTTCAACAGGACGGTGCGACTCCACACACAGCAAAAGGGACTCTCCAATGGCTTGAAAAACGTTTCCATAAGAAGATCATATCCCTCAAAATTGATCAACCTTGGCCACCTCATTCTCCAGATTTAAGTCCACCTGATTTGTTTTTTCTGTTGGATTATCTCAAAAACCGAGTGTTTAGCACAAAACCTTGCAGCATACCCAACTTGAAGGAAAACATAAAGAGTGAGATAAGAAAAGAGACAATTGCAGAAGCGTCATAAGAGTACGCGAGTGTGCAAATTTACATGGTGGACATCTTCAGCATATTCTTAAAGGCTAGACTACAAGAGGAAAAACAAACTATAACGAAAGAACAAAGTAAAAATAATAAAGTTGTTGGCAATAGTGTTTCAATTTGACAGTGTTCCTGCTGATTTGTTGCTTTGTTCCCATTAACCATTTTTGCATTTGCGCTACATTGGTTTGTGCATAATGTCTTCTGACTGAGCATGAAAAAGGGAGTTTCAATGTGACAATTCAGTAATGATCGGGGTATCAACTCAATCAAAACAGTATCAAATCCTTGAGATGTGGAAAATTACTTTACCAATTTACTTTATTAGGATATTGAGCAATTACAGAAGAGGGTGTTAATTAAATGACGATTTGTTTGCATTTAATTAAGTGTTTTTGTTTCTCCGCTTTAAAGAATGGTTTTAGAATATAATGAACATCGGCTCATATCTTCGTATTAAAATATGCAAACATAGCAAGTTTGGTACCAAAAAAATTGCCCAAGTGTTCTCCTTCCAAATATGTTTTCAAATTTTCTGTATATTATTTCTTCTTAAAGATACAACGGTTTAAAAAGGTATCGAGACTTTTGGGACACCCTGTATAATTGATATTGACCAATATAAATTAAGCATTAATTCACATGAATCAGTTCTTATGTAATCAATAACAAGCATCGAATCAGCATCGACGGTCGATCAAAGATCGAACAAATTTGGCTCTGGTGCCTTACCACTCTCAAACGAGATGTCTAGTCCGTGGAGTTTTCAATAGGCCAGTGTGTCACTTTTAAAACTGGACCTTCGTCTAATCAAATGCTTGTAACTTTGCTTCTTGAAGTCACATTGGATTTAATGAGGTGTCAAAATGTGCCGGATTAGATAGTGCGTCTATTAAAAAAGCAAAGTTACCCAAATATAGTTCAGTTTTGAAATTGTGATTATTTTTCCAAGTGTAAGGATACTTTCTTGGAAGCAGTATATCAAAACTCATACTCCCTCTGTGGAAGACTTTGGCTAAATCTTCCACAGTACAGGGGTAGTGCGAATTTTAAACTGAATAGCCATTTTGCTTACCGGGTGGAAAAGGCACAGGTGTTGTAAGAATTTCTATATCAACTGCAAAACAACAATAACAAAAATAAAGCAAATTAAGACCTTATTCAATATGAATTTAACGTTTTAATATAATTATACTTTCGTATGCTTGCATTTCAAAGTTAAGTCACATATAATGAAGGTTGCGACAATGTGTCATAGTCATAGTGGCATAGTTTCAAGGGGCCAAGATTGAACGAAAATGATCTACAATCGACATTAAATGCCTAAAAAATCTAAAATGTTACGATGGCGTAAGATGAGTTCTTAATGAGCGGGAGGGGAGGGATAGGATATCCAACAGAGGAGACATTCCCCTTCACCCTTCACGCCACTGAACAGCACAGAACCAGTATTTGTTCAATTTACAGCTTTAGAGAATTCAACTATTTGTGACCGCACCACGAATGAAATGTCCTAAATTGTTTTCTGAGTTACAGTGTAAAATGTGCACGAAGGTCGTATTCATAGGTACCTCAAGTTAGTTCTACATGTATCTCATTTTGATAGCGCTAGTCAGACACCTTTTAAACCAATCAATAATCCTATTGTTGAAGAGGAAAATAATCTTCTACCTATGTCTATAGAATTCTTAAATATCTCTAGTCTTTGTTGGGTTGGGCTAAATCCTGTTCATGTGGTGGGTTACAAAGCATTGTATTTTGTCTAGGTATGTATAACCAACAATTAACAACGAGAGGACATACCTGAACCTTGTTGACTTGACGGTTATTTGAAATGACCGCCAATTATGATTGTTTGATATTTATTACCAGCAATGTGGGAAAAGAGACACATGTAGAACCGAAAATAGTATACCGTTTTGTTGAAGGAGCAAAGTTCAACAAACCATAACCTCGCTTCTGGATATCGTTTGAAGTCAAATGATATAGCATTTTAAAGCTTATGATATATATTTTCTCAACACGAAATAAAACAAAATTGACCGGGCGGAATTTACGGCTCATTCGTTGTGTACAGTCACATTTTACTTAACGTATGAATTTACACTTCATGATCTAAGATTCAAACCAAGGACCAGTGGTTAACTTACTGTCTGATGTAGAAAAATTAAACGAATTTGTATTTCCGATGCCATATTTATTGACTCCGTAAATATGCACTTCGTATGTTATATTATCTCTCAGAGATTGAAGTTCTAACGACATAGGAAGCCTTGGTTGATCATCTCCATAATACGGCTTGAAGATCTTTTCTAGGTGTTCTTTATTTGAGTACACAACACGCACTTTATCCGGCCCTACTTCCTGTAACAAATGTATAATGAAAATGAAGGCATATTCAGAGATTGCGAGTTAATAATTGCTTTGATGCAACTGCGGAGAGTTGGCAACAAAGTAGATTGCCCCGTACTTCTTTGTGTGATTATTAAATAAATAAATAGGCGACCCTTGCCTAGCCTATGAGGTCGGTGATCACAGACTGACGTCAGATGATCATTTGATAACCCGTTAAAACCCCACTAATTATTATAGAATATTCGATACAACATGTCTTCGTTATTTTAAATGTTTTAAACGTCTAACGAATGTGTGATAGCGTAAAATCAGATATTTGACATACCGTAACATTGATTTTCCGACAACACAAATTCGTTAGAAAATAAAAATGAATTGAAATAGAGATTGAATAACGAATACTTGTTGAACGAATATTCTATGTCGAATATTTGGAGTCTGTATGACCCTTAATTGTAAGCTTACCTCATACCACATGCCTCGATACTTTATAACAAACTGATCTACTTCTATAAACGATGGATTATCCGGCGCTACCTCCCCATAGTCCCACCGAAGAGTATAGCTGTGCATACGGAATCCTTGATATGGACTTAAAACACGTGGTTCTCTTGGTCTACCTGTAAATGAATTATTGTACATTGTTAATACACACTGCGCACAAACACACCGCGCACATGATAGCAAACAAATAAAAATGGTGAGTCCTAACGGTACCGGCTCAGACTCATAAACAGAAGGTTGTGGGTTCGAACGCCGGTAGTGATCTGAGACGAAAATATTTTCGTTTCAGGTGGTGTTGCTAACGTGTTGTGCCCTTAGACAAGACTCTTTTAGCTTAAAAGCGCTATTGTGTCTCTCTCTCTATCTAGGTGTATAAATGGGTATTTGGAAGGTAAACCAGATCAGTTGTGTAGACGGATTGGCAAACTCCAAATTCAGGAGAGTCAGGCCCAAAAACCAAGGGAAAGAGATGTGCAATTCAGCACGTGAGCGCGTGGCTCCGGCATAACTTATCTCACCTCTATTGAGAAAATCATAAGTTGCACAGTTGGGTAAATGACTGAGATTGGTTGGAGTAAAAAGGACATTTACATGAAAAATGTAACATTTCAAAAATGAAACATTAAGCTATTCACCATGTTCACTAGGAACAGTCAATAAAACATTTCCGAACCGCTACATAACTCTGTGTCAATTAATGTAACAAGTAAGTCCAAATGGGCATAAAAATATTTATCTATCCATAAAACTCTTTTAAAAATTGTGTCTTATTGAATTTAAGTATCTTCCAGAAATGTCCTCTTATCTACTAAAGTGTAACGATACAGGTTACGATACAACAAAACATTCTATTTTGCTGTTGAGGGAGCTGTTGAAACAAAATCACCCAACAACTACAAGATATTTTGTTTTTATTACCGGAATAAAAATACAATTTTCTTAAAATGAAATAAAGAAATTGGTTAGAGGTTAAAGTAATATTACTGCACAGATAGAGAGTGAATAAAAATTTTTTTATTAAATAATAAAAAAATAAGAGGCAAAATCCAGAAAGGGGAAATAATGACACAAATTAGCATTGTGGTAACTATGGGAACTTACTTAAATAGAAGGATACTTACAGATATTTGAACACGAATAATTGAACAAAATATATTAATCCATTTCTTGCTTTCATTGTGTTTAATACGCGTATTGCGAGTTAATAATAATACAATATTGCAACACCAATGTATACGTAATTGCATTATAGCATCAACCAGAATGTAATACGGCAACAATTTCTACAGCCTGTCTCAAAAAAAGTTGTGCAAGTGAAAAGCGCCCTCTTTGGCAATTAGAAAATATTGTTGTAACATGATGCTTACATCAACGTCAAGGGTGTTGTTGATGCGTCATGTTGATGCGTCTAATGCACTCTCCCTTAGGGGCTCGTGGATTAGACGCATCAATATATCAGCGCGCATGCATTTTTTTTGTCTAATTTCTCTCCCAATTAGTAATACGCGTTCATTAACTTATAAGTGTGCAATATTTCTTTTTCTTTTAACATGTCTTGAGAGAACAGTATTTACCGTGATAAAATCATTGACATGCACATGTATTTAATTTTACAGCAGAATGTGAAATATTTATTTATCTTTTAATCTGTTTTAAGTAGAAAAAGAGAATCATTATATCATGATAAAACAGTAAAAACAGTAAAACAATTTTGTATTGTTGTGTAATTGATGCATTCTTTTGATTTCAAGAAGGAATTCTTAAAAACTTGATGCTATCATTGATTTACATGTTCAGCCATCTTCCCTAGTAAAAGTGGCACAAATGCGATTTTACCCTTTCGTTGTTAACTAAAGATATCTCGAGATTAAAATAAGCAAATTGAACAGAACAAACGGCATTTAAGAGCTAAGATTACGCCCCTGACGTTGATGTCATTATGTCACAACGGTATTTGCTAATTGCTAAAGAGGGTGCTTTTCACTTGCACAATTATTTTTGAGACAGGCTGTATAGAGTGTAGTAGAAGAAGGGCTTAAGTGCGCAAAAATAGTTCTAAGCAAACGTGGTTCAATTCTGGTTTACCTTGCGGCTTGCGCACCGTGTGTTTTCAATACAATCCTGGTTTACCCTGCGCACCCAATTTTTTAGGCTTAGGGACATATGTCATAATAATTATGTCTTAGATAAACGATGTGGATCAAAAATTTCAATTTAAATGTTAACCCACTGACTTAAGAGTTACGTTACACGTGCCTTATAAAGAATATATCATAGTTCACCGTCCTTTACAGCCAACTCGGTGGTAATAACCCATTTAGTTAAGCAGTGCATGCAGCATACCCCATGTAGTGAGACTGTCAGCATTTTACAAATATTAATAGCTCATGAGCTAGCTCAGTTGAAGGTCTCTACAACGTAGGAACTGCATAATTGCATAAGATTGTGATCACCTCAGTTACAGAAACCACCAGGTGGAACTCATGTTGTAAAGTGAAAATAAAAATTTTGTTTAAGGGAGTGCTAACGTAATAATAGTTATATTGTATGACGTGACACCCCAAGTCAAACTTACCACTGACTTCAATAACACCCGTATCGTTGCCAACACTGTTTACCGCTGTACATGTATACGTGCCGTAATCGTTTACAGGATCCACGCTTACAATGATTAATCTGGAATTTAAAATAAAAAAATATTACTGTTTTTAGTTATGAGGATTAAACACCAAACACAAAAGGATTAAGCAAAGAGCATCTTAGATGACATATGAAAAGGTTTGACTACAAAAACGATTCTCTTATAAATGCATCTACGCACGATTTCCACCTCGATACACCCGAATACACAGATATTTCCAAACACAGCGAGTCTAGCCTCTACGCAGTCTGTGTTATACTACACGGTTAAGCGCAAAGCATCATAAGAGCTGTGTGAGATCTAGTGGAAAATAGGCATCTGAAATTGTTTTTTGTCAAAATCTCAAGTGTTCCCTTCATCCAATCAGAATGTTTTTTATATCGAACGAAAGCTAACACTTCCCCCTAAAAACACTTTTTCATTAGTTCAACAGATAACGCAATTCAATGTTTATAGCAAGGCGAATGTGGTAAATCTGTTGAAAACTACATGTCCAAGCTCAATTTTTGACCAAAATGTAGGTTCAAAAAGTCAAAACCTCATGTGTTCTTTACAAAATTTTATGTCATTAAATGAAAAAAGCACACTGTACATATACTAGCTTTATTTCAATGAGCATGCATGGCCAATTCTCTTTAAATTACCAATCGTGTGCAAAAAGTTACCTTATTTTCCAGTTTTGTCATATGGTTGTAAATTCAATGAACTATGACTTTGCTAAAGAGCGCTTACAAATTGATATCATGTTAGAAACAACGACAACAACATATCGTACTTTAAAGAACACGTATGAACGACTTGTACCCGTAAGTAATTATTGAAAAAATCACCAATTGCAAATGCAACTTTTGATTGACTTGAAATAAAAAAAGTAATTATGATTATAGTGACAATTTGTAACCATGGTAACTCAGTGACAACTATTACTTTCTTTAATTTATCTATATAATGACAAAGCTTTTCGTATTATTATTCCGTTTTCTTAAGGTGGTACTACAGCCCTTGATAAATTTGTGACTATTTTTGCATTTTTCTCAAAAACTAATAAAGCACTGGTAACAAAAGTAATGTATATTATAGGGGCAAGGAATCCAATTACTACACACTACACAGATGCAATTTTCAGTGCAGTAGTTGTAGTCCTTGCCCCTATAATATACATATCTTAGGCCTACTTGTCACCAATGCGCTATAATTTTTGAGAAAAATGCAAAAAGAGGCACAAAATTGGCCAGGGGTGTATAGTACCACCTTAAAGCCTATCAAGCAAACCTGAAGAGAGTCGAAGATGTTTTACCCATCTAAGATTCCAAGCACTTCAACATACTCTGGAGCCTAACAATAGCACTTTAATACAAAATCCTTTGTTACTGTTATTGTTATCAAAATCCTTTGTTATTGTTATTGTTATGCATTACTAAAATTTAGAAACGAGCCAATGTAAACTATAGGACATTAGGTTCATTACTTGGCCCTGTTTCGTGATTCTAAATTTGAGAATATTGCTCTACAGGCTCAAAAATCCAATGGTTATAACAGTATTTCTTAATAAAGCACAAACAGCGTTTAGAAAGGTTCTGATAAAATGACTTATCAAGCAAACTGGTAAAAACAGAAAAAGGCAACATTATTTTGACACGCGATCGCCACTGATCTGAAACCCTATTTAATTAACTTAACATTTAAAGACCGTACTAAAGTTCTGGTGATAATGCTGTATCTATTATAATATCAACATTACAAAGCTAAGCACCATTCTACACTTAAAATATTTCAATCGCCCTAAAAGCTTTCTTCATCTGGTTCTTCCAGTTGAAATCCATACACCCCATACGGAACACATCATCCTAATCTCCCATGCACACAGGGGGTGTAAATTTCAAATGGAGTCACCAATTTAGTTAACACCACTTGAAATTCACACTCCCTGTGTGGAAAGATCAAGGTCATGTATTCCATAGGGGGTGTAAGGATTTCAACCGGAACAGCCCATTATAGTCGTTGTTTACTTTACCAATTGCCTTAAAAAAATTACATTTCTTTGTAGTCCATTATATTATATTGTGTTTTAAAGATGTACCAGCTACTACGTATAACACAACACTAGAAATATTTTAAATTCGTTGCTATGGTAAGAATATAATTAATTACTTTTTAACAGAAAATAATAATTATACGGTTGCTCAATTGAAAAGATATCGTGTGAATCGGGAAGCGTGCCCTTCGAATATAATTTAGCTCTCATCTATATACTCATTAGAAGGACTATACATTAAAGCCATAATGTACGATCTATTATGAAAGAAATTGGTCTTTTTTTTTTTACCTGATGTCCTAACTTATAACATGGAATCAGCCAAATCCGTTGTGTTTGTTAGGTCAACAGAGCAATTTTGATATAATGTCGTATTAAGACATTTATGAGACTTAAAAGTCTCCCATATATATTAGAACTCAACGCTAAACGGCCAATGTAGCCTGTGGTTTCTTTCACTTAACCTTGTTATTTGGACTTAAAATGGACAGAAACATTTCCTGACAGTTATTAATAATTAGTATTTCAACATTTTGATTAACGATTAACGCAATTAAAAGTGAATGAAAATCATACATGACTTTAAGCGAATGCAAACTAAAATTAGTTTTACTCCTTAACTTGCATGATGTTCTGATGTTTTGCGTTAAATTTGGCAAAGGTTTGAACAATAACTTTCATATCATAGATACCACCATTCACAACACACCCAACACCCCCAATCCACCCTCTCACCCACCCTCATGTATACACATCTAACAACCCCTCCACAACTCAGTGTATGCATGTAAAATGTAGACTTTCCTGGTTTTGGATATCCAACAAAATACACTTTGTAGGCCTTATTTCCTTGCAAAATAAATCAATCTTAAAATTACACCCTGAAACACACACCCGCCCCATCGACACCCCGCCACACATACACCCCGCTCACCCCGCTCACCCCAAACACCCCTCCGATGAAATAAAAGAGTAAACGTGTACGTGACCCCTAACGTAATAATATTAAAACTATAATTAGCAATGTACAAGCACTAGAAATTAGTCAAAAATAATTAGAAGGATTATTATAAGGCGACAGTAACCAGTAATTACTCCTTCAAAATTGATTATTTAGTAAGAAACTTGAATGGAGACAGCATATATGACATATAAGTCTTCAAATTATCGGGAGATTATTGTAAAGGCATTTTAATTCATCGTCACTTTTAATTACTCATATGAGAAAAATGACTCAGGTACGATATTTGAAGCAGCCTAGGCATTGTTAAGTGTAACAGTGTGAAATTTGATAAATAATGACTAAAAACCCTAGGTAATATAATAATTTTCTAATATTCTAATAAACCGAACTGCTTGTTATGCAGGTCTGGTTTGGCAATGGAAACATTGCCTCTCTTGACACGGGCTTACTACAGTAGTTCCCCAGATCCATAGAGTAATGAACTCAAGTGTAAGCCGTGTTCCCGGGCCGTGTTCCTCTCATACACTTGGTATATTACCTTTCTCGTATCATTTCATTAGCCTATTAAAGTAGAGATCACATTTTTTCTTTGTTTACATTATTTAAACATAACGTCACAGTTTATGATTCAAGACTTAAGGAAAATAATTGAAACGTATAATTTCTATACTCGTTTTCCGTTACAATATTTTTTTATATTGAACTTACACATTGTTAACACCCAAGTCATCCTCACGTTTCCAGATTTCTTCTCATAACCTACACTAATAGAGCTACTAACTTATAAGATAACATTCCTATATCATTTCATGAGCTTATTAAAGTAGAGATCATTTACTTTATTTTACCATACTGAGGCGTCACAGCTTATGATTCAAGACTGAAGGAAAATACACTCAACATACACTTGCTACTCGTTTTCCGTTTAATAAAGACATTATTTTTTATGTTATCGATATCATCCAGTGGGCTATTTCATTTTTAATCCACACACCCTGTGGAAGATTTCACTGCCACCCGTCTGCCACCCAATCCCAGGTGCAACATGTGTTTATATCAATCCACCATAAATTGTATGTGAAATCCCAGCGGAAAATTGTGGAAATTAAATTTTGCACAAGTTGGCCTAAAATTTGACAATTTTGTTTTGAATTCCAAAATGGATGGATGGATGAAAATGGTTTGGATCTGGAATAACTTAAACGTAACTTAAATGTAAATAAATTACCCATTTCACCCTTTTTCTTTCTGTTGCATGCGAAAAAACTAAATAGTCGCACGGCGCGTCGCTCGTTATGTCGCTCAGCAGTGTTTAGAAAACGATCACAATTCCATTCGAGTTCGAACTTTAAAAAACCTGATATACATTTTAAAAATGGATTCACTCAATTTATCACGTTTATGTGGATATGTTACTGAAAAAAAATCACCCTTAATTTTAGGGAATTTTTCGGCAGGAAAGTTGTAGGAAAGTTGTCGGTATATTATTCCGATATGTAAAACTACGTAAATTACTGTATAAGAATATAAAGGATTTCCATATTCCTTCGCGGAATTCTGACAACTTTGCTGCTGAAGATATCCGGAAAAATTACAGCGTCAGGGGACGAAAAAAGAAAACCCTGTTCTAGGGCCCGATCGACCAAGATTTTGAACAAATTTGAAAAAAAAAATCGACCCATGTTTATTGTCTATTCTCAACATGAAAACAAAGGAAACCCGTACACATTATTAGGCGATCGTTTGCTGTAATGAGGTGATGCATCATGTTCCAAAGGATTCTGGGAAGGGTAAGATATCTTCCCTGGTTCGGTTATGCAAATAAATATTTATAAATTATTGTATAAATCTTAGCTATTAAAGATAACATTATTAGGTATTGTTTAAATAAGGTTTGGCATTTTAATATCAATAATAAAACGAAAAATCTCAATATAATAGATAAATATCGCGTAAAATATTTGAAAACCGACGAATGAACAAAAAACCAGAGATCGATGCTTTTGGTTAACTGTAAAATGTGACATACCCAGCAAACACAGAACGTTTTTAACATTATTCGAAACAGTGCATCGGGCCGGATTCGAACCGGCAACCTTCGTAATACTAACACGAAGCTCTACTTATAACCAACTTAGCTAAAGAGGCACGTTGGAGAAGAGCGGAAGATACCCTATAGATTTGTATCTTCCGCTCTTCTCACACGTGCTTCTTTATACCTCGGTTGGTTAGAGCGTCGTGCTAGTATTACGAAGGTCGCCGGTTCGAATCCGACTGGATGCACTGTTGTTGGTTTTTTCAACGTTTATGTGCACCGGCTACTCTGGGGAAAGATTAACATTATTTAAATAATTATCATAGTTTGGCCTACGTGTTAATCAAGCCGTGGGAAGGTCATTGAGCTTGTTTTCTAGTCCAAACATCTCGGTTACAAAAGGATATTACCAACAAATATTTCTGGTCACAGGATAAGAAGGTTGTACCTAACACATTCAGAGGTCACATTAATGGGTGTTTAAACATGTACAGGGTATTTCAAAATGAAGCAAACGCATGTTTGTGGCGCTTTTGTACAAGGATAAACGGTAAGAACCTTAGAACTACGAGGGGGGATGCCAACCCCCTTAAGATTTTTTATCCGTCACAAAACACGCACGCGTTTACGCCCAAACGATCTGAGCTAATCATAGATCTATCCTTTGCGCTCATTTTAGTGATACAATTTTAACCCGGCCGTCAAATGACAAGGGGGGGGGGGTGACTTTTATATATGCAATTTTCTTAAATAATGTAATTCAAATTGTATATTTTTGTGTGTCTTATCATGTGCAATTTTTTGCTTAAATATTTAATTCTGATTGTTTTATATGTGTATTTTTATATTGTAATTTATTGTATGTAATTTGGCCCACGGGCCACGAATTTGCAATAAAATAATATCAATCAATCAATATCAATCAATCATGGTGAGGCCCACCATTGGTTTCTACAGTAAAATCAATGATTTTTATTTCCCTTTTGTGAAATTATTCTAGGGTTCCCCGTAATATTTTAACAAGGGGGATGGTTCAAGCAATCACCCTCCCCCATGTTGACACATGCATGTTGGTTTCTGACTAAATTAACCTCATATTTTGTCATTTTTGCGCGCTTCGCTCGAATTTGTTGCACTGTTACACAACATTCCACCTTTTTAGCTTCAATATGGCCAAATATTTCGCACGCTTCCCGCGGATTGGTAACATAAACTTATTATGTCGCCAAAAGATGATGAATTCACTATACTACCCCCACCCCCCCCCCACGCCTGGCCTGAAACAATCAAATATGGAAAAAACAAATAAACGTTTGCTTTTCAATAAATCGTTAGACACCCTTTATAGCTCTTTATTGACAAAATACAGGCCTTCTTCTTTGAACATGCTGAATGTGGGGAGAATGAGAGATGGACTTACGACTATATTATGTTCGGAATAGGGCTGATAAAGGATATGTTAAAGGCCACCGCACTGCTCTTTGTCCATGGGCCCGAGTCTCTTGCTACGCCCCTGCTTATATTTTGTCTTAAATTCATTGCTTTCGGCTAAACCACTAGCAGGCTATGTTAGCACATCTACGACAATGACAAAGGTACCAAAATCTGAATTTTGATGATTTTTACACTGCAAAAACAGTGTTTAGCGATTAAACACTTTTCTAAGCACAATTTTGCCATCACTTTGTAAACAGGATTAGAAGCGAAACATCATGTGACAAATTTCTGAACATTGGTCAGTGATGGTGTTCAATTTCTAAACATCTGACATCCATATTATACACATAACGTGTCTTAACACATTCGTGCCATCACTTTCTAAACACTGTTTTTGCAGTGTACGATCGTCCGAATGAGCAAATCACTGAATGGGCCTTTAATGGTTAGAGGAGAAAAGGGCAATATATTTTTCTCATGGCTACGGGCATATCACCCCGAACCCAAAGTACAGGGCATATGCAAAGACAAACTTGCTTTTCTTGCTCAAAATATCAGACCATCCATTCATGTAAACCATATGTTGCGTAAACATGGTAAAGAAAGTCTTGTTGCATTGCTTTTATGGACATTTATACATGTTCAGATGTTCAGCGGGAACCTTCATGATGAGGAACCGGATTTAGGTTGTTGTGCAAAAACAGAGTGCATTGTTGTGCTGTGGCAAAAATCTTCTTTGACTTTTTCCTGTACAATAAATATCACCAATGGCCACAGTCCAAACATCTACAAGATTACAAGCATTATTCCATGGGCTGCCCTATTCCTTTTAAAGGAAATTTTATTTTATCCTATGAGGTTAGCGTAGAGTTTTGCATGGAGAAAAAAAATCGCTCGTCGCGTCGCTCAGTTTTAGAAAACGATTGAATAGGCCTACATTAGTAAATAAAATCCATTCGAGTTTGAGCTTGAAAAACCCTGACATACATTTTGAAAATGATTCACTCAATTTATGTGGGTATGTTAAGAAATGCCTTGATCTCAGGGAATTTTCGGTAGGAAAGTTGCGGTGAAGCTGTCGGTATATTGTTCCGATATGTAAAACTAGACGTATATTACTGTATAAGAATATAAAGAATTTCCAGATTCCTACGGAAAGTTGAGTATAATGTCTATATACAGAACACTTCACGGAATTCTGACAACTTTGCTGGTGGAGATATCCGCAAAAATTACAGCGTTATGAAGTGTATTTGGTTGTCATTTTTGATAGAAATGAAATAAAATCGTATACAAGATCTCTTCATATGAGGTAATTTTATAGATGTATTACTTTAAGTTTAAACAAAATGAGCACATGCGACCTTCAGTCACACTTTGTACTATTCTGTTCGGTTACAGAGAAGATGTCTTCCCACAATGCATTTCTTCCACTTCCCACAATGCATTTCTTCCATTTCAATTTTCTGTGCAGCATTAGTGCAGCATTAGTCGATAGTGTACCTCAACGGATAGAGCACATCCAGATCTTGTAAACTATATGTTTATTTCTTGACTATATCAACTCATGTTTATTGTCTTTTCTCAACATAAAAACAAAGGAAACCCGCCCGGGGAAACCCGTACACATTATTAGAAGATCGTTTGCTGTAATGAGATGATGCATCATGTTGCAAAGGATTCTGGGAAGGGTGAGATATCTTCCCTGGTTAGGTTATGCCCTCTCTTCTATCGTACATCTCACATAGCAAATATATATTTATAAATTATTGTATAAATCTTAGCTATTAAAGGTAAAATTATTAGGTATTATTTGAATAAGGTTTGGCATTATAATATCAATATAAAACAAAACATTTCACTATAATAGATAAATATCGCGTAAAATATTTGAAAATCAATATAACCCGGGCAAATGAAAAACATGATAAATTAAACCAAGGACAAAAATCGTAAGAGACGAATTAAAAAAACCAGAGATCGATTCTTATTTGGTTAACTGTAAAATGTGATGTGACATATCCAGCAAACACAGAACGTTTTTAACATTATTCGCAAATTTAGAAAAAAAAAGGTTGCCAGAAAATGTTTAATGTCGGGTTATAAAAGTATACAAATGGTATATATAAAACGCTTTGCTTCCATAACATTCTAAAATATTTATTGGAAAACTTATACTGCAAAATATTCTAACATAATTATTATCTTATAAGTGTTCGGTAAAAAATGTTTTCAACAGGTATTGTACAATAAAATTTTGACAATATTTCAAAAAAATGTTCGTTGTGTTGTAGTGTGTTTTCATACTACACCTTGAACGTTTAAAAACGTATTCATGACCTTTATAAAACCAGACATTTAAAAGCTTAAAATGAGCGGTTCTGGTCAAATTTCAAAATTGGTTATTCTTTGCTAAATATTAATATTATAAAATATTATTAGTACCAACTGTCAGGAAAGTTTTCTGGTCATTTTAAGCCAAACTATATGAAAGAAAATATATTAATCGCTTTAATGTGGTGTTCTATGGAGAATTTAAAGTCATAAAATATGACTTTAATTCAAACTTGCTCACTTTTCTTGATAAAAACACAATGAATTTGACTGAATCCTATTAGGTGTAAGTATGGACATTGGTAAACATTACAAAAATGCCAAAAAAAAATCAGGTTTGAAAAAAAAAATGGACCAAACTCATTTTAACAGATCGTACATTATGGCTTTAATGTTACTAAACCGTTTTTACCAAACCCAAATTCCAATAAATTATGCGTTTTAATAACGTTTAGTATTTTGCTGGGTATTTGACACATTCATTGTCTAAACAATGTGGAACCCGTGTGGAACATGGTTAGGCCTATGTCATACACTACAAGATTCCTGTTGGGATCGCCTCTCTACACCGTCTTGGCTGGTACTATGCCTTTGCAGTAGCAGCATTGGTACACAGTACACTGTATAGGTACTTCATGTACTTCGTGTGCACCAGGCTGGTACCTTGACGACGGGGTACCTATGCACTGCAGGCGGCCGCAATAAGGTGTAGTGTAGATTTTGTGTCGCGATTATCTTGATCGTTGTCCTGAATAACTCGCTTGATTCAAAATGCACTAAATGCAATTTATTGCCAGTTTTATAGAAATATCTTTCATTGGACATGTAAGGATCGAAGATGAGTCTGTAGGCTTAATTTTGCAACAACAAAAAAAAAAAAAAAAAAAAAAAAAAAGAACGATTATTTACACCAAGCATGCATGACGACATTCGTCTCTTAAAGTTTTACTGGCGTATGACGCATGACGTTGCTTGGCTCACATATCGACTGCTCAGTGTAAAAAGTAGGTAAGTGCAATAGCTGCCCTGTGAACACTTGGCAATTTACACACTGTATGTACTCATCTGCACATGGCAGCTACACATGGCAGCTATTGCACTTACCCAATTCTGGCACCGAGTAGTCGATATAGGCTGGCAGAAATGGCCTGTAAGTTTTGCGTCACTCCAACCACATTGGCAGGTTGACACGCAATATGAACATGTTATGGAGGGCATGGCATCAGGTGTATAGGGTCAGTTTGAAGATCAATATTCATCCCTTCACAGGGTTGACAATTTTGTGACAACTCTTATCAAATTTTCAGCAGTCGTCTGACTTTCAGCGTTTAACCGTGAATTTCAGCAGGACTGAGAAGTTGTCGTACGTCAATTTAGCAAACAATCAATTAAAGGTCCATTCAGTGATCCCAGCGAAAGTGTAAATTCTTTTATTAGATGTCAGTATCTACGACCTGATTTTGTATTTTATTTATTTATCTTTTTTAAAAAAATATTTATCAACTTCACCAAAAATATTTGAAATTTGGGCGAACAGGATTTTTTTATGGTTTTTTTGTTTTTGCAAAATTTAGTATTTTTCAACCATTTTGGTGAAAATATCTTAAAGTTGGTCAAATTTCAACCAGTTCAATTGCCCATTGCCATAAATAACAGGTAGTCAATCATTGTCAAAAAGAGCTGGATTAAAACCTCACCTGAACACCTTACAAGGAAGATAATTGATGAGGGAGCTTTGTTGTTTAACATGAAACTGTTAAAAATATCACTAAATGCCTAAACACAAGTTCCTGTATTCCAGTGACGTTATAGTTTGCTCGTGGCAGATTTGGTAAATAATCCAAAAGAGCCATGTAAAATTAATGTACTTTATCCTTCCTAGTCAAAAATCACAATGTCCTACAACAAAAAACCGCCCATTTTCTCCATGCATGAGTAAGTTTGGTGAAAAGTTTTGAACTTGCTCCCCAGTTCAGTTCAGTTCAGTTTTATTTTCAATGGCCATGCCAAAAAATTTTCCCCTTCCCTTCGACATGCCAAAAAAGCCTTTTAACATGCCAAAAATCGTTGCCCCACCCCCGCTTTACACATGCAAAATTTTTGGGAACAAAACGTAAAACTTTAAATTGTCTTATCATAATGCGAGCTTTGCGACCAGGAAATTTTGTATATATGAACGTGTTCCTAACGTTTTCCTACACTCTTTTAGGACGTAACATAGAAACGGTGCCCAAAACATCTGTACCAAAAATCGCTTGCCCCCTTTCTACCTGCCAAAAAACGTCTGCCCCCTTTTTAGCATGCCAAAAAAAATCTTTTCCCCTATATTTCATCACCCGGGGTACATATTGCAAAACCCCAAAGTGCCATGAAAAATCTAATAAATTACTAAGAGTGGACGAAACTTCAGATCCAAGAACTGAAGAATCAGAAATTACATAAAGTGCAACTGATAACAAAACCTGCCACAATTTTTTTTGCATAAATATAGAGGTAGGAATGTGTGACAAAATAAAGCAACATGACTTCCCGTATCTTTACATGCCCCACAAATATCATGAATAAGACCTGTGCGTTCAGTCTAGTGATTAGTGAAAGTTCAATATCTGTGTATTTTTTGGTGGGTATTCATGTTCTGAATAATATTGTTCACAAAATTGGCAAGGGATGGGTTTAAAACCCAACCGGCGGGCGACCGTCGTCACCCTGACAGAATCATCGTGGGCTATTAAACTGCATTCTTTTGATCCGAACAATAGAAAGGACGATGTAACGCGGTCGGCGGTCAACTGGAGATTTGGTTTGAAGCCATCCCTAAACGTTGGGGAAATAATATTTCCTACTTCAACTTTAGCTAATCGTTTAACAGCGATAATCACAAATATCTAAATCCTAATCCTTTAGTTAGTCCTAACTGGCAATGAAAGTAAAATCTTAATATTTGGTCAATTTATGGAAATAAGAGTCAATAACGTGGATTTTTATGGCGTTTTTCGACCTTTTTCATATCCTGTGACAATCAAGCCCAAAGACTTGAACAAAGACTAACTTCAAGTTATGCATTATTTTTGAAAAACACATTTCTAATCTTTTTCATAACCAATTAGCAAAAATAACACATAATATTAAAACTCTTAACCTATGCTCAAGATTTTGAATGCTTAGACTTATGCCAATTGCAAGAAACCATACAAAATTGTATGTTTTTGGACCATTTTCCCTCAAATTGCAAAAATATTAAAATTTGACTTTTATTGCCAGTTAAAAACTAACTAAAGGATAAGGACTTAGCTACGTTTCATTTGGCAAAACAGGATAATATTTTTTTAATCCAAAAAAAAATAGTGCTGTATTTTTCTGGAATGGGGAGTAATATCATGTTGTTATCTTTTGTCTCACATTACGTTTTGTTACCTGGAGAGGTTTGATCATTTCTCACCTCCTTTTTCAACCAAATCGACGGTAATAACTCTTGTAGTGAGGGATCAACATTTAACCACAAATTGCCTCAGGCAAAACTCACTTCCTGGGAACTAAATTTCACACAAGGTCATTTTTATGTAACTCATTGACCATTTGTGTTATATTAACTGCCAATAGCTATATGATATCCTTGTGATCTGGTCAACTCATTGACATGTACCAACCTCAGGAGGGAATTCAATTTTTGATCAATTCTCTCCAGGTAGTGAAACGTAATGACATTTCTCCGAAGAAGGTAATAATTAGCCTACATCAAAAGTTTGACCACCATCATGACCTCACGTCGTAGACTTAATTATTCCCACAACATTGAAGCAATGAATAAACCGAGCGTATAAATGATCGTTTGGATGTTGCGCCACCACAAGTAGTAGTTTATTTTTCACACTTAGGCTACTTGTTTCACGAAGCGCTATCTTTACACCGTTATCAATATAACCCGAAAATATCCATGAAATTTCTTAAAAGTAGTAACACGTATAACCTTTTGCCAACGTCACGGATATTAAAAAGTAGTGACAATATAGTCATGACTTAATCAATGTACATTTAAAGAATTTAGAATTTAATATCAATTCATTTTCATGCAATAAACAACAGATAAACTTCTGTCTAGGATCTGTGATTCAAATTATGTTCATTACTGACACGCTTTTCCATGAGCGAAACATACTAGGTTTGTCAAGGCGGTTCTTAATTTACTACACGTTAGAATTGAATAATGTCACAAAATTAAAGCAATTTTTTAAGGGTAAACGCGGTATTGTTGGTCGAAGCAGCCGAAAAAAAACATCGATTTTCATTATCTTAATCAATATATTTTTGAAAAATAACACATTGATGTTTTGCAAAAGTTCATTCTACAAATCATATATTTTGAAAACTTGCTTAATTTATTGTTAACAATGAGTTATGTACGTTTTACAAAAGTTTTGTTGTTCCAGCCCCCTTTACAACATAACTCAAGAACCACAGGACCTTCAAAAGTATATCTGTGATATTTGAATTCTTCTACACACTCGTTATGAAATGATCAATGCAATTTTTGCCAAAGCTTACTACCATTCGCAAGATGTTGTGAACTACTAAATCGCAACAGTTTAAAATAGTTGCTAACCTTAACATAGTGAAGAAGACAAAAACCGATGTGTGGCAGGTAAAGCGTTTGTGGATAGTGCTTATTTGCTACCGTGCGTCATGCATGGGGAATGACAAGACGGCAGCTGTGAAGATGGGTGAAAGGCGTTAGTGCGTCGGGAACTGTCAAGACAGAGAACATCATCCCTGCGGCAGCAACATAATCGCCAAGACGGATTTTCACGCGATGTTTTAAGCCGAGTATATTTAAACAGGACGCACGATGAATTATAAAAGTCTGTTTTACACATGTAATAGAGTGCATAGGCGACATTTTCAATCATTTAACTTTTAAGTTTTAAAACCATCTTATGCGATTTAAAATGAAAGCTTGCACAATAGAGATTGTAGAAAAATAATTGTATTTTTAAAAATTATGATCGAGATGCTGCAGCCGTTGTTTACATTGACACTAATAATATTCAGTTTCAATTTTCTTTCACCTGCGGCAAGAGGTATATATCCTTGCTATGTAGTAATTGAATAACAAAGAAGTCAAAGAACTTATAGTCTGTTTCAGAGGCTTGCAAGATTATTTCAATGCGCATCACATACAAGACGATTCGGGTTGCTGGCATTGTACAGGGCATCCCCCTGACTTTCTTGAAGGGGTTCATTTTTATCTTATCAAAACCAATTATATTTACTAACTTGACAGTTTCGACCGTCTTGGGCGATGGTCATCTTCAGAGTGATGTTTGTACAGAAGTTGGATCATAAAACATCACTCTGCTTCTGAAGATGGCCATCGCCCAAGATGGTCGAAACTGTCAGGTCAGAAAATACAATTAGTTTTGACAAGATGAAATATATATTATAAGCCTAGTATTGGTTTAGTAGTTCTTGAGATAGCTCTTGATATTTTGAGAAAATATCTTCAAACTTAGGAGGTTTATGTTGAAGCCTATGGCCAGGGGCGTAACCAGACCTGACCTTCCGGGGGGACAAGATTGAAAAATTTCCCAATTGTTGACCAAAAGTCGCGAGCGGCGTGCCGCGAAGCGTTAAACGGGTGGGGTCCAGGGCCCCGCCTTAGGGGCCCTGGTGGGGTCCAGGGGCAAAGCCCCGGCGGGGGGGAAGGGGGCGGAGCCCCCTGAAGCTCCTGGTTTTTGGCATATTAGAAGCTAAAAATCAGTGTTTCAGAGTACAAATTTCAAATTCCCTCTTTCTTTCCCTTTTCTCTTCTCCCTTCCCTTTTTCTCTTCTCCCTTCCCCTTTTTTCCCCTCTTTTTTCTTTTCTTCTTTCCCCTTTCTCTTCTTCCCCTCTTTTTTCCCCTTTTTTCTCTTCTCCTTCCCTTTTTTCTTCCCTCTTTTTCTCTCCTTCCCCCCTTTTCCCCTTCCCAATTTTTTGCTCTTCTTCCCAGTTTTTTTGTGTCCGGGGGGGTAGCTTGCCCCCCCGGCCACCCCACTGGTTACGCCACTGCCTATGGCTAGCATGCAGAGCATTAACAATAACAGTCCAGGCACCAGCAATTGATTTCACTCAACTCAATTGTAACATAGTTTTTGTTCACTAAATACAATGCATTTCTATGAGGTCCCAAGAACAGTACCAATGCATCTAATTGAAACATTTTTAGCACGAAACACGCTGCTCTAAAGAAAACAATAATTGGTTACCAATTAAATTAACGGTATCATTATTTTGATGCACGCGGTTGTCTTTGCGTTTACAGCCAGCAACAAAATTAGTAACAACTAGATAGATAGATTCGGTCAGTTCGGTCCAACTTCTGTGCTAAAATGAATAGGCCCTATAATTGTCATATTTGTCCACATTTTCAGTATTGTGTCATTAGTTGCTGTTTTTAAAGATATGCTTTATTAGAACTTTAGAAACTCCTTTCGAAAGTCTATCATTACTTGATACTGGTATGAATCTATGCTTAATTGTTGCAAAAAATGCAAAAATCTGTTTTTGTCAACGATTAATCTGACTGCAGACCACAAAGTTTTAAAATAAAATTCAAAAATTTCACAATTGAACATTTTCATGACCATATTTGGAATCAGCATGAAAATTGCATAATGAATACAAACAAGCCTAGTATTTTCTTGAAGAGGCTCATTAGGTTTGTAGGAACTCATAATATATACATTTCATCTTGTCAAAACCAATTGTATTTTACTGACCTGACAGTTTCGACCATCTTGGGCGATGGTCATCTTCAGAGTGATGTTTGTACAGAAGTTGTTCAAAATAAAAAAATAGCACTCTGAAGATGGTCATCGCCCAAAATGGTGGAAAGTGTAAGGGTCAGTAAAATATAATTGATTTTGACAAGATGAAATATATATTATAAGCCTAGTATTAATTTGTTCAGTGGTTCTTGAGTTAGCTCTTGATATTTTGAGAAAATATCTCCAAGCCTAAGGCTTGCAAAGCATTAACAAATACAATCCAGACATTAGCAAATTATTGATAACACTCATCTCAATTGTAACATAGTTTTTGTTCACTACATACAATGCATTTCTATGAGATCCTCAGAACAGTATCAATGCATCTAATTGAAAAATTTCAGCACGAAACATGCTGCTGTAAAGAAAACAATAATTGGTTACCGATTAAATTAACGGTAACATAATTTTGATGCACGCGATTGTCTTTGCGTTTACAGACAACAACAGATGAAGTAACAACTAGATTAAACCTACAGGGTGATCAAATTATGTTTAACGAACTTAAAATATTTTAAGACATGAACAACTGCTCAAATCATTTTTTATTATCAGCGGTGATTTTATGCATACCTCTCGAGTAAGGTACCTTCGAAGAAGACATACACAAATAATTTACGTTTTTTATTTACATTGTCTGTAAGTTCTGTCCAACTTCTGTGCTAAAATGAATATGAATGTTCATATTTTTCAACATTTTCTTATGTAATTCCCAGATCAGAAGTGCGGGAAAAATAGTGTGAATTTAGGAACAAATTACTATACCATTTCGCAATTCTAACATACACAAAATAGCTTTTATTTTAATATTGGAGTAAAATGGTTGGGATAAAAAGATGAAATTTTATAGTCTTTCTATAACTAGCATTGTGTCCTTGGTTGCTATTTGTTTTTAAAGATATGATATTGTAAATCACTTTGGGAACCCTTTTTGGAAGTAAGGCGCTACATTAATGCATAAATACATAAAAGTGTATTTATCTCCATCGTTATTTGTGTAATTTTAGTGCTAAATAAATCAGAATCAAAACAAAGGGGATTGTAACATAAGATGGATCATCGGATTGATTTAATTCCCAACCGATTACTGACCGATTGTCTGACCAACTGATTCCCTGACCGACTTGATTATATAACGTCATTTTGCAAGACGATAAATGCCAGTCCTTGCCCGATATCTAAAATATATTTTGATCTCAATAGCAGAAGATCCCCTACGAACTTGACACAAAAAAGGCATATGTGTTGAATATTTTAGGAATGTCTACTATGTGAACATAACACATGGTAACCTGAGGCAGAACCGGCTGAAAGTTCATGTATATTATTCATGATGTTTATCATAAAAATGAAAACGTTATGGAAGCAAGTTATTAATGCCGGTAATACCATAATCACGATTGGTGTATAATCATTTTAACTAAACTCAGTATAACTTTGTACAGCATTGTACAATGTAGGCAGGTGTTTTTTGAACAAGACCTTGCCTGTTTTTTTGTTGTTGTTTGTTTGTTTTTTGCTTTTTTTAGTGTGCTTTTGGGTTTTTTAAATTTCAAAATCGGGTATCAGCCGAAAATGACCATTAATGTTTAGTTTTTAAAGGTTTAATGAAAATACTCTCTGTAAAATCTGTAGTAAAACGGCAAGGCTGACATTACGCGCACATCCACAATGACCGCCAATATAGAGGCTGCCGAATAAATCAATGTTGAATATTTACAAAATGTTAACAAATTGTGTGTCCTATTGTGTGCAATTCATTACTGACTTTGCATAAATGTATTGGTTTACATATGAATGGCCAAGTGGTCCAAAAAACGCGTAAGATAAACGTGTAAGGTTACACGTGTAAGATTGCACCTTACACGTGTAAGGTTGTATCTTATACGCGTAAGATTACATCTCATACGTGTAAGATTGAAGCAGAATTTTTAAATTGACGAATCACAGAGTAAGAAATCACAAACAACCAATCATCTCATGCGTAACAAACTTCAACAAATAATATGTAAAGACGTTTTGTGATTTGTAACACCCACGACTTCTTACACGTGTAAGATTGTGATTTAGTGATGGACGATACGTGATATCGTCCAGAAGACCTTGTCACAAAAAACGTAAACGAGGCATTTTCATAATTTGTATGAGTGCTACAATGTCCTGTATTTTATGACGAATCTATGTTAGGAATTGTTCCGACTGTTGGTCCATCATGGCCACATCCCGATTTATCTCACTTTTTGGCTACTTTTTTCAGTTATCTGGAGTCAATTAATACTCATATCAATTAAATTTCAAGAGATGATGGTAATATAATCACGTTTGCGAAAACTACCGCGGTGCAGATCGATATTGAGGGTGAGATTATTCCACACTCGTCGTACCAGTCAAATCAGAATACCGTCCATCCCTAATAGGCAATTCTTACGCGTATAAGAAATGCTATGGCGAGATTTCATTGGTCGAAGATGAATACGCGTAAGATGGTAGGTTGTTTGGGGTTTAAATTATGGGTTCTTTATTATATGATTCGTCAATTTAAGCATCCCGCTAGATTCTAAGACGTACCGTATAAGATGCGATCTTACACGTATAAGATGGTATCTTACACGTGTAAGGTTACACGTATAATCTTACACGTTTTTTGGTCCACTTGGCCATTCATATTTACATGGGCAGATTATTAGCGACCCTTTTCAGGTTAGCTCTTGATGAAAAGTAAACACGACCTACACCAATTGTTCGTTGAAAGTTCATACGACTAGTCCCATAAATTTCCACTTACTTGCAGACGTTTCGAAAACGGTCAGTTTTCATTTTTGATGCTATTGTTGCAATGACGATCTGTGCACAGCTGATGTTGACTGCTTGCAATTCGGTTGCTATAAGCAGCAGTCAACATCAGCTATATACAGATCGTCATTGCAACAATAGCATCGAAAAAGAAAGCTGGCAGTTTTCGAAATGTCTGCAAGTAAGTAGAAATTTATTGGACTAGTCGAATGAAGTTCCAACTACAATTCTACTATGAACAGATTAGTCCTGATGAATTTGTTCAAGAAAGAACGACCTACACCAACTATCTTGGGTGAGAAATTCCATGGGTCATAATGTTATTTGTTTACGAACTTTTATATCTGGTAAGATGTTTGGGGCAAATTAGTGAAGATCGGTTATACAGAAGTTCTGAATATTGCACATACCGTAAAGATTCGGCTAATGGCGCACTTGGGCTACTTTGCCTTGGGGTAATTGAGGGGCTCAATATAAAAACGACCTATCTCACATTTCGGTTATTTTGAGAAAACTTGACTTTTGTGTTAGAATTTTCAATACAATACATAATTACAATTTCACTTCTTAAAACGTTGATTTTACAATCTAAGTTACATTCATGATATGTCATGTTTGGAATAGTGACCTTTGGTGACCTAAACATTTTTCAGCAGCGCCCTCTATTTTCACCAAAATGTGGGATAAGCCGTTTTATATTGAGCCCCGCATTTGTCATGTGCAAATAAAGAGCTCCTTCCTCTGAAATCCCAACAAGAACTAAGGTTCCGTGGCCTTATTTGCTGATGGAAATTTTACGGGAGGGCACTTTTAGGTTGTCATGGTTGTGCCTAAAATTCCACTTATGTCTGCGTGGCTCATAGCGCCATTATAGGCGAATCTTGACGGTATTTCATTTCATTTAAAAAAGAAATGTCAGAAACAATCGCTAAATGGACATTTGTTATACATGCATAGGCTCTAAACAATAATTTTCACATATGGCCATGATTACATTTATCACACCACATGTTAGTTGGTGTAGGTCATGTTTTACTTTACATCAGGGGCAGGCTTACCTAAAAAGTTTCATAACACACTCCTTAACACAATGTAATACTTGCCTTGTTTTATCACTATAACAGCTGAGTGGAATCCTTTGGAAATGGTGAAGTGTACATGAGTGTTGAGAAGGGAAAAACAACACAGAAAAGCAGTGTCAAAACAGACGAAAATTAAAAACAAAATAGAACTTACAATGTGAGCGGTTAACAATTATAGTGTGTTGTGTTAGCAAATAAAAAACAGTAAAACACGCCAAGCAGTGAAAAAAAAGTAATTACACCATGATCAAGCAAAATCAGTCTGAAGTCGGACATATTCCATTTTCAGTTTCTTATAGGATTGTAAACATCATTTGCAAAGAACATTTGGCAGAAAACCCATTGAATTTGGACAACCAGTTTAAACGATATGAGAAGTTAAAGAGTTTCCAAAACAATAGGAAACAAATTACCGAATAGAGTGCAACTTGCTAGACTTGAGTCCAGACTTGGGGTAGGGCAGTCTTGTAATAAGACTAGTAGAGTTGCACCCTATTCGGCAATCGCTCCAAAAGGAAATACTTGTTTTGTTTGGCTGTATCTCAAAATCAATATTTCCGACTTCCGACTGATTTTGTTTGATCACATGTATTTCTGGGAGACCATGATTCAAAGTAAATCAAACTGAATAGCTAAAAGAAGCTCAAATATCCTCCACATTAAGATTCTAAATTTCATCAACACAAATTGTTGCCATGGTTATTTTTGTATGATAAGAATGATGATTTCAAAATTGCAGTAAAAATAATCCATAACAATGAAAAATAACTGGCTCTGATTGATTTGTCGACAGGTTACGGATGGCTAATAAGAAAAGTAATAATTTCAATAGGTTTAAGTAAAACCCTAGAATCCGCATCTTTTTCATTGAAAAGGTCGCCATGGCAACAAATGTGGGGCTATTGACACAAGTGTGCTCAATGTGATGAATGGGCTATTCCATTTAAAATCCACACTACCGCTGTGGTAGATGTTGGAAAATTCTTCCACAGGGGGAGTATGATTTTTAAATGGAATGAACACATTAGGTAGCTCCATTTAATCTCATTCTCCCTATGTTGAAGATGCAGGTTGTGTATTTCTCAAAAGGTGTATGAAATTCAAATGGAGCTGCATAATAATGTGTTCATTCCATTTGAAATTTATACTCCTCCTTGTGGGAGATATTTCCGAAATCTTCCACAGTGGTAGTGTGGCTTTTAAATGGAATAGCCCAATATATTGGCTTCCATTGACTTCCATCAGTTTGAAAATTTGATGCAAAGATTGGGCTATTCCAGTTGAAATCGATACACCCCTTATTGCAGACATGACCTTAATCTTCCACACATGAAGTGTGTATATTTCAACGGGGTTACCTGAATGGGTGACTTCATTTAAAAACTTCTCCTCCTGTATGGAAGATTAGATTAAGGTCATGTCGTCCATAGGGGGTTATGAATTTCAACTGGAAGAGCCCCTTTTGAGTAATTTTCTTCCAAACAGGTGATAGTTACTTCATTGAGCTTTATAAGGTGCATTTTTGTGACGTGAACATGTTTTATTACATTAAAAAGGAAAAATACTACTCTTCATTTTTATGTTATTCTTAGATATACGAACTTTGTGATGTAAAAAGCATATTAGTCTAACAAAAGGCTTTATATAAATCTTACGCTGTGCAATTTAAGGATTAGAAAATTACAAGTTGAAAAAGGTCAATAAACCCTTTGTAAAGTCTAGAAGCAGGTATTTGTAATTGGTTTTCACCAGGCTACACACAATCATTTCAAAACAGCCATCTGTTATAAGTCATTCATTTATTATGCCACATTTAAAATGAAAATGTATAATATTTGATGAATGTTGTTAATGGAAAATGCAGGAAGGCAAATTTTGCGCTTCTTGCAAGACCTTGCCCATCGAATGCAAATCAACATCTACCACTATCAAAATGATAGCAATACAAATTTAACTAGACTTAGCTGTGGTCTAAGACCACGAACACAGCCGTGTTGTAACCCCCAATGACCTTTGACCCCAAAATATATGAAAACCCCATAGACATTGGCTAATGTCAATGCATGGGTGCATGTGGCATCACTTTGCTATGTTATTTGTGGCAGAAGGGGCATTTTGAAGGTTTTTCGTCTCAGGCCGGAAGTGACCCTTAATGACCTTTGACCCGAAATAAAAATACCACATATGAATTGGGTAACCACAATTCATGTGTGAACATACTCGTTACTGTCCTATGTTTTTCTTAGCAAATAAGAAATTTTGAAGGTTTTTCGTTTTATACCGGAAGTGACCCCTTGACCTTTGACCCCAAATCTGTGAGGACCCCATAGACACTGGGTAATAACAATGCATGTGTGCAAGTGGTGTCACTGTCCTACGTAATTTGTGGGAGAAGAAGCATTTTAAAGGTATTTCGTTTTATACCGGAAGTGGCCCTTAATGACCTTTGACCCTAAATAAAAATACCACATATACACAGGGTAACTACAATTAATGTGTGAACATACCGTTACTGTCCTATGTTTTTCTTAGCAAATAAGAAATTTTGAAGGTTTTTCGTTTTATACCGGAAGTGACCCCTTAATGACATTTGACCCCAAATCTGTGAGGACCCCATAGACACTGGGTAATAACAATGCATGTGTGCAAGTGGTGTCACTGTCCTACGTAATTTGTGGGAGAAGAAGCATTTTAAAGGTATTTCGTTTTATACCGGAAGTGGCCCCTTAATGACCTTTGACCCTAAATAAAAAAATACCACATATACACAGGGTAACTACAATTTATGTGTGAACATACCGTTACTGTCCTATGTTTTTCTTAGCAAATAAGAAATTTTGAAGGTTTTTCGTTTTATACCGGAAGTGACCCCTTAATGACCTTTGACCCCAAATCTGTGAGGACCCCATAGACACTGGATAATAACAATGCATGTGTGCAAGTGGTGTCACTGTCCTACGTAATCTGTGAGAGAAGAAGCATTTTGAGTTGAAATCACGTATGACATGTAGGGGCATGGTCAATGATGGTTGTGACCAAGTTAAGTCAAAATCGGTGTAAGCATGTAAGTGCTAGAGCAAATGTAGTGGTCGGCAGAAGAAAGAAGAAAGAACCTGTAAGAAAAAAGACACAGCCGTGACTAACGTCACGGCTGTGTAATGACCTTCATACCATACATACAGGTTGTGCAAATCGAAGTGCGAACCACTAGGTTACTTACACTACGACAGTGAATTCTTATGTGATTATATAGGTGTTTGTGACACTCGCACTTATGCATGCATATTATAATACATAATATAAACATATTTGTCAAACTTTCTACAATTTTGTTTTCAAACAATAAATAAGCTTAAGAGCAGGTGAATGCACGAAGCTTATGAATTCCCGTAACCACACTGGAACAAAAGGTGTTCAGCATTAGAACACCGTCTGTTCAATATTTGACACACTGTATTCAATTACATAATGTCTAGTGTTCGTAACCATAATGCTTAGTGTTCGTAACATAACGTCAGAGGAAACTTTTAAACACATAGTGTTTGAAGTGTTCAGAAAATTAGAAAATCACAAGTTAAAAAAGGTCAATAAACTCTTTGTAAAGTCTGGAAGCATGTATTTGTAATTGGTTTTCACCGGGTTATTACACAATCATTTCAAAACAGTCATCTATTATAAGCCATTCATTTATTTTGCCACATTTAAATTATATAATATTTGATGAATGTTGTCAATGAAAAACGCGGGAAGGCAAGTTTTACGCTTGTCTTGTAAGACCTTGCCAAATGAAAGCAAATCAAGCACTATCAAAATGATAGCAACACAAATTCAATGACTATACCATACATGCAGGTGTGCAAATCGAAGTAAATTTATGAACCACTGGGTTACTACACTACGACAGTGAATTCTTATGTGATTATAATGTATAGGTGTTTGTGACACTCGCACTTATGCATGCATATAGTAATATAATAAAACATATTTGTCGAACTTACTACAATTTTGTTTTCAAACAATAAACAAGCTTAAGAGCAGGTGAATGCATGAAGCTTATGAATTCCCGTAATCAGATGCAGTTAGAAGGGATGCGTTAGTTTCTTATTGACTTTTGGATAGAAACAGCTCTGAATTGCTCTTTTGTTAACAAATTTCCGCAGTCCAAAATGGCGTCAGAAATTCAGAATATCAGCTTCTTTAGTTTGTGAAGATTTAATCCAAATAACATATCCTTTTAGCAACATTAATATATTGCGAAAAATTGATTTGTTTTTTATTGCAAATAAAAAGTACGTCTTTTGCAGCACCTCACTCTAAAGCCGCCTAGTACGTGTCCTTAAAGCAACAAAAAGTACGATAAATACCGAATCAAAATGAATTGCATCTTACCGTGTACTTGTTGATTTGCGGATTACGTCATTGCTATTTATATCTGATATCGTTTCTCTTCCTTTTTTCCATATATACTGTGGTCTGGGGTATGCATCTACTAAACATTCTAGAGTTACGTAACCACCTTCCTTGCGACGGATATCATTATTTCGGACAGCTATCTCTGGTTTATCTGTATTTAAAAGTTTAGGGAAAATGTATTAAAGTGGGAGGGAGGTATGTCAAATTTCCTACAACACAATATATTTGAGTGATAGGGCATCCTTGAATACTCTTACAAAGTACACCAATCTTGGCAGATATAAAAAGGTAAACACGCTATTTGAATGTGGATTACAATGTTTGACACAATAAAGCAGACGTTGACATAAATACAATTTATACACCATAAGTTTATAGCAGATTGCTATTTACCAATTTGCACAATGCACATTCAAAACATTTTATTTTGATGCCTTTTATACTTCAATGAGAATTATTTGACAACCCATTGGTCCTAATAGTACCTTTATGTATAATATGCTTTACAAATGAAGGGGTGGGTGTAATAAAGTCCTAACCCACCTAAAACACATGTAACTGGTTTCGCGATAAGTTGTTTTTTGACCAAGTACATGAGAATTTCCATAAGTAAAGTATACAAGCATAAAGTATTGGAGTTCTTCAACAGACTAACTGTTTTGTTGAAATCATTCGTACAATTTTTACACACAAACCTGTCACTTGTAAATTGATGGGTTAGGACTTTTTGCCCCAAGAATTCCACACTAGTTTCTAGAACTACTTATGAGATGGATATTTATTTGAAAAAAATATCTAGTCGTTGTTGATGTAAGAAACACGTTCTCAATGATTCCAGATCAAAATTGTAGTTCATAGATAATCTATATAGGACCCCCTGTTTAAAGTCGGTGGCAATATAGTGCTAACCCACATTTCTTTTTTGAAGAAAAACAGGGAACATAGCACAGCTGTAATCATGGCAATAAGTTCATATTGGTGGAAAAATTACACATTATTTTAAAAAGTACAATATAGCCTAATGATTACTTTTTATAAAAATGGATTAAGTAGTTTTAACTGCAAATGATTCGAAACCAGTAACAAGTGCACCGAAAAAGGGTGAGGGTTAGGACTATATTACACCCACCCCTTCAAATAGCCCTATAGCATTATATGCATGAAGCTTAAGTTCGTTAGCAATGTACACTTTCCATATACCATTCAAACATGCATCAGAATTCCTGCATGTATGCAAGTAAGTTATAATCCTGGTTAAACATGTATCAGAATCCATACAGTATTACACGCATGCATAAGTTTAAGCAATGTGCACTTTCCAAATCCGGGTTATACACAGTATTATACACATGCAAGTTAGTTAGCAGTGTACACTTTTCTAATCCTGGTTAAACACGCATAAGAGTTCCTATAGTATTGTACACATGCAAGTTAGTTAGCAATGTGCACTTTACTGATCCTTTTTAAACCCGCATAAGTATTCCTACAGTATTATAGTACACATGCAAGTTAGTTAACAGTATACACTTTCCTGATTAAACACGCATAAGAGTTCCTATAGTATTGTACACATGCAAGTTAGTTAGCAATGTGCACTTTACTGATCCTTTTTAAACACGCATAAGTATTCATACAGTATTATAGTACACATGCAAGTTAGTTAGCAGTGTACACTTTCCTGATCCTGGTTAAACACGCATAAGAGTTCCTATAGTATTGTACACATGCAAGTTAGTTAGCAGTGTACACTTTTCTAATCCTGGTTAAATACGCATAAGAGTTCCTATAGTATTATACACATGCAAGTTAGTTAGCAGTGTACACTTTCCTAATCCTGGTTAAATACGCATAAGAGTTCCTATAGTATTATACACATGCAAGTTAGTTAGCAGTGTACACTTTTCTAATCCTGGTTATACACAGTATTATACACATGCAAGTTAGTTAGCAGTGTACACTTTCCTGATCCTGGTTAAACACGCATAAGAGTTCCTACAGTATTATACACATGCAAGTTCGTTAGCAATGTGTACTTTACTGATCCTGGTAAACACGCATAAGTATACCTACAGTATTATACTCATGCAAATTCGTTAGCAATGTACACTTTCCTGATCCTGGTTAAACACTCATAAATAAGCATTCCTACAGTATTATACGCATGCAAGTTAGTTAGCAATGTACACTTTCCGAATCATGGTTAAACATGCATCAGAATATCGACAGTAGTATACGCATGAAAGTTACTTAGCAAAGTACACTTTCTAAATCCCGGTTAAACATACATCAAAATTCCTACAATACTATAGGCATGAAATTTACCTAGAATTTTACACTTTTCAAATCTTGGTTCAACACGCATCAGAATTCATGCAGTATTATACGCATGCATAAGTTAGGTAGCAATATACACTTTCCTAATCTTGATTAAACATGTATCAGCATTTCTACAATGATATACACATGCAAGTTAGTTAAGCAATGCACTTTCTAAATCCCGCATTCTACAGTGTCCCTTGATAAGATCCACCCTAAGACTGACACTGTTTACGTTTTTCAAACACCAAATAATATATCACTTCGAGGGTTGAGAGCCAGAAAGCCTCAGCTCATAATCACCTGCTTGTACACTTTCCAAATCCCGGTTAAACATGTATCACAATACCTGCATGCAAGTTAGTGAGCAAAATACACTTCCTAATCCTGGTTAAACATACATCAGAATTTCTACAATGATATACACATGCAAGTTAGTTAGCAATATACACTTTCCTTATCCTAGTTAAGCATACATCTGAATTCCTACAATGATATACACATGCAAGTTAGTTAGCAATGTACACTTTCCTAATCCTGGTTACACATGTATCAGAGTTTCTACAGTAATATATACATGCAAGTTAGTTAGCAATATGCACTTTCTAAATCCTGGTTAAACATATATACTTTAATAGCGTCATAAGATAAGATTCACCCCTAAGATTAATACTGTTTACGTTATTCAAACAAATAATGTCCTACTTTATAGCTTGTTGTTGTTTACTTACAGTGCACGGCAATTTTGACTTCTTGTGTGACAATTTCGTGCGTATTGGAAGCGCTACATATGTATGTACCACTGTCTTGGCGCTGAACTCGGTGTATATTTAACCACGGGGTGCTTTGTTCACCGACTCTAGTACCATCAGGCTATAAAAGAAAATGTATGAATAACATCAATTTACATTGCCATGTCGTCAAGAGAGTGTAAAAACGTATTATGTGATATACAGTTGAAAAGCTGCTTTATGTAAAATGTGGTATTCCATTTAAAATCAACACTACCCCTGTGGAAGATTTAGACAAAATCTTCCACAGAGGGAGTATAAATTTTAAATAGAATAGACAATTGGGTTGTGGGATATAGGGAAAGCTGTATTACAGAGGGAGTGTGGGATTCAAAATGATTTACTCTGACCAATATTACATTTAAAAATCTCCCCTGTGGGAGATATTTCCCAAATCTTCCACATGTGTGGTTAGTGTGGATTTTAAACAGAATAGCCCAATGCATTCTTTGTAAGCACTACACAAACTGTAAGATTTTGATTAATTAGTGCATTCCTGGTGACTAATAAACAATTAACTAATCATAATAATTTGTTACTTAGATTTATGACATTGATTAATTGTAAGTTGGTTCATTGTAATAAAGCAAATTACATCTTTTTTGTCTTTTATACAAGATGTTCGTGAATACACACGGAGGATAAATTTTAAGTTGTTTGAGAGAAAATTCTTACATTTCCAAATGAGAAAAACAAAGAAAAAATATATTATCGATCATCAAAACTAAAAGCTTGTCATACAAAAAGAAAATTATCATTCTCAATTAATGATTTTGATATCAGAGGTACAAGGCTAAAAAACAGAATTACTTTTGGGGTTATTATTTCTTCAAAGGACAGCTTAAAACATATACCGGGCTCGATTCCCTCATTTTAATTGATACTTGCTTTAATTAAGAATGTCCAGATTTAGATCGTTGGATATATGGTCGGTCATTAGTCTCCGCTGTTTGCTTAAGTTTGATAACGTCATTCGAAAAACGACTCTGAATTATTAGGTAGCTATTATAAGCATTAGAAATCCACACATTATATTAATGAAAAACGCGCAACTGGTTTAATGGGTACTATTATAATTATTATAATATTGACACTTTACAAATATTCCCATTATAGACATTGTCCTACTAACCCAGATCAAGCAGAAAAAAGCTTCAGAGAAAAAAACCCAGACAAAATGAATTACCTATGCAACAAATACAATATAACTTGATACACGTTCGTTGACATACTGTAAAGTAATGTAATGGTCATTTTATCTGCCGCTTGTTACACACATTCAGTTAATACACAAAAGTACTCAGCTTATTGTATGAGTTATTTATGTATGAGTTCCTCTTCACAGGGTATTCGATACCATAAAGGCTCTATGTTCTAAATATTATATACGATGCCCTAATATACTTTGACTAGCCAACAATACGTTATAATACCTGATGGATCAATTTTCATATACTTAGATGAAAGAGCGTCATCTCGTGTGAGTCTCTACCCCTGACAGTTCCTTACGGATGTAGTGCAACTAGTTTCAAGCTGAATTTATACTCCATCGCCTAGCGACGAGCGATTGGTATTTGACCAATAAGCTAACACGATTTTCCTACCGTAGTATGTAGCGCGGTACCTCGTTAGTTAACATACATACACCAGCAGCAGACTGAAAAACTTGTCCCCAAGTAAAAAATGGCATCAGCTTTTCTATGCATTTACAAATACGGCAATATTTTGGGATGGTAAAATATATCCAGGTATCCCGTAAAGCAATAAAGAACATTGCCTTAACTTTATTGACGTGTAATACTCATTGACGTGTAATGTTCATTTCTTGTATGCTAATTACAGTTCTTAATGTTCACTTTTAATAACATGTTATACATTTGGGGTTTATATCAATGTTTACTGTTAAGTTGATACCCAAATGTAAGTTCATACGTGCTGGTGATATTCAATTTCCAGAGTTTAAACTAACTTTTGGCATACAAAATTGAACTTACTTTGCAATTTCTAACATCAGGCAGAATACCTTAACAAAACTGTAGGCTAAACCATTAATTGCCCAATTGGGATTATTGATAAATAATTACTAAACCAAGTACACACATCCAGCGATCAACAAAATACCGTGTGCCAAGAAAATGTATCTTGTGCCTAAATGGTACAACATAATACGACAGGGATGAATGATGGATTGTCCAGAGAGAGTTGCTCATGGACTTGGGTTAAAAAATTCTCACACCTCAAGTGACAAGTAGAAATTTCAGTAGTTTAGCTATCTAGTTTGCTTGGCGCTCTAGACCACTGTGTTAATGACTATTCTGGGGGTACATTTGAGCCATTCAGGCACCCAGGCGGATCCCTTGCCCCAAAGGTTAAAGGGTTCTCTTTCAGGATACACCACTGTAAGGTATATTTATAATAATTAGGGCTAATGTAAAATCGGTGGCACCATATTTTAGAGGAAAGTAAAATTTAAATTTGCAGCATATTGAGAACAAAGTCGATCATAACAACAAATGAAAAATAATGCAATCATAATTTGTCATACGACACGATAAATATAAACACCAGTTTAGTTCTTGTGGTATGGGAGGCACAATCCTAAAGTCATTGTGTTTTTGTTATTTTCTTCAAAAGACGGCTCAATTTAAAACAGACGGTGCAGGACTCGATTCCCTCATATCAATATTGATTGAGAAAAATAAATTCTCAATCTCTTGAATATGATTTTTCCATTGTTCCCCGTGTTTGCTTAAGTCTGGTAACCACATTAAAAAAACAACTATTCTGTAGATATTATAGATATTGGAAATTCACACATTATATCAATTAAAAAAACGCGCATTCGTTGGCTCTCACTGAATTCATGTGTGCTTTTGTATTTTTTTTTACAAGCCGACGACAAAGTCGGCTTGTTCTGTTTTACGCTAATTCTTTCTTTCTTTCTTTCTTTCTTTCTTTCTTTCTTTCTTTCTTTTCTTTCTTTTTCTTTCTTTCTTTCTTTCTTTCTTTCTTTCTTTCTTTCTTTCTTTCTTTCTTTCTTTCTTTCTTTCTTTCTTTCTTTCTTTCTTTCTTTCTTTCTTTCTTTCTTTCTTTCTTTCTTTCTTTTCTACAAACAAAATGCGCCGAAGCTCTAATTAATACATGTTGGTCACTAGTGGCATGCGTATCCAGGGTGTTCACAGCTTGACCATTGCTTGACCTTTGACCCCGTATGCAATACAAAACTAAATTTGAACAACAAGATATGTCAAGTTATAGTGCTGCATATGATAGACCTTAGTGAGACAAAACAAAAGTCAATGGTGACCTCCTTGTACAATGTTTACTTTGGGGTCAAAAGGTCAAAATGTGTAAAATTTCAAACAACGAGGTATAGCAAATCTGAGTGCTGTATATGATAGACCTTAGTGAGACAAAATAAAAAGTCAATGGTGACATCTTTGTACAATGTTTATTTTGGGGTCAAAAGGTCAAAATGTGTATAATTTGAAACAACGAGGTATGGCAAATCTGAGTGCTGCATATGATAGACCTTAGTGAGACAAAACAAAAAGTCAATGGTGACGGTCAAAGTTTAGGGGTCGAAGGTCAAATTTTGAAATTGGTCAAAATTGACCCATTAATGTTATATTTACTGCCGGCGGCTTATACTCAGAATCTATTGACTCTAGTTACATACTGGCACTTAACAAATATTCCCATTGTAGATACTGTCCTACTAACCCAGATCAAGCCGATAAAGAGTTTCAGAAAAAAAGCCCAGACCAAATGAATTACCTATGCAACAAATACATTATAACTTGATACACGTTCGTTGACATACTGTAAAGTAATGTAATGGTCATTTTATCTGCAGCTCGTTACACACATTCAGTTAATACAAAATGAAAGTACTCAGCTTATTGCATGAGTTATTTATGTATGAGTTCATCTTCACAGGGTATTCGATACCATAAAGGCTCTATTATATACGATGCCCTAATATACTTTGACTAGCCAACAATACGTTGTATACATGATGGATCAATTTTCATAATATTTAAATTTTCATCTCGTGTGAGTCTCTACCCCTGACAGTTCCTTACGGGTGCAGTGCTACTATTTTCAAGCTGAGTTATACTCCATCGTTGAGCGACGAGCGATTGGTATTTTAGCCAATAAGTAAGACATTTTTCCCTCTACCTCATTAGTAGCTAAGACCCAATCGATATCGCTAAGCGACGTAAATAGTATCAATTTAGCTTTAGTGAGCATGTCAAATTTCTCAAGTAAAAAGGCAGTATATGATGTGTTAAGTATACGTAGATACAGCATATTACTTTGAGAGCAAGCTGATCTATAAAAGGTACCAGTTATGTTGATAACTTGTAGGACATTATATAAGAACTGCTGCAACAAAACCGGTACAAAGTCGCTATAGCTCAATCACTGCCAAATGACGACAAATCCCATAATGAAATTCCCCGACTTTATGCTGGTTTTGCGAGAGCAGATCTCAACTACAACATACATTAGGAGCAGACTGATGTCAACCTGTCTCTTAAATAAAGACAGTATCCCAAATGTTATGTACTTTACAGATACAGCAATCTGCCTTGGGATTTATAACATATGTCCAGGCATCACGTAAAGCAATAAAGAACGTCGCGTTAACTTTATTCTTAAATTGTCGTGTAATATTCATTTCTTGTTTGCTATATATAGTTCACTATGTTCTACTTTTCATAACATGTTTACTTTTGGGGTTTATACATGTAGCTACTTTTAAGTTAGGTTGATGTAAATACTGGTAAATGCCATTCTAAATGTTCCCTGTATGGGGAACGTTCTACATTGCAGTGCTTACCGACAACATTGTGACTTGTGTGTATGACTTGATTAAAATGACGAGAACAGTTTACCACAGTGGTTCTGTAACCCGCCTATGCACAGTATTGTTGTGGAACCTGTGAGGCTGTGAGCACATCAGACATACTAAATGCTTAAACTACATTCTGAATACGAGTAACGTCCTTCTGATATCAAATAATTTAGATTTTTTATGAAGTTCGCAATATCCCAGCAAACACAAAACGTTTTTCACATCATTCGCAAAAGGTTATAAAAGGTTGTCAGAAAACGTTTAAATGTCGGGTTATATAAAGGGTATATTATGAGTATAAAACGTTTTCATAACCTTAAAAAACATTTTTTGATAATCTACTGCTCAACAAACAGAAAACGTGTAAATGTCGGGTTATATAAATGGTATAAAAACGTTTTAATAACATTCCAAAAACATTCTTGAAAACTTGATACAAAACTTTCTAAACAGAATGTTATTTTGGGGTTGAAAAAATATATTGCGAAAAATGTTTGCCAAAAATATTTTCAATAACGTTTTAAAAACGTTTTCATGACCTTTATATAACCCGGCATTTAAATGTTATTAAAAGGTTTTGAAAAAAAACCCTTTTAAGAACATTTCTGTGTTTGCTGGGTTCAAATATTTCAACATAATGTTATTTAAGTATTGACACAATATTTGGCAAAAATGTTTGCAAAAATAGTTTACAAAAACATTTTTTGAAAACATTTCATTATATTGTTGTAGCGTGTTTTCATTCAAAACGTTTCAAAACGTTATCATGACCTTTATATAACCCGACATTTTAATGTTATAAAAACGTTTTTACCTAAACCAAAAGCCAAAATATAACTTATTTAAAACGTTTTTAGAACGTTTTTGTGTTTGCTGGGATAATACACATTTTAAATGACAGAGCGTCATCTCGTGTGAGTCTCTACCCCTGACAGTTCCTTGCGGGTGTAGTGCTACTAGTATCAAACTGAATTTATACTCCATCGCCTAGCGACGAGCAATTGGTATTCGACCAATAAGCTAACACGCTTTTCCTGACGTAGCAGGAAGCGCGGTACCTCATTGGCTAACATACACCACCAGCAGACTGAAAACACCTGTCTCCCAAGTAAAAAAAACTGCATCAGCTTTTCTATGCATTTACAAAATACGGCAATTTTTTGGAATGATAAAATATATCCAGGCATCAAGTAAAGCAATAAAGAACATTTTATTCTTAAATTGACGTGTAATAAATACTCATTTCTTGTATGCTAAATATATTTTTTTATGTTCACTGTTAACTTTTAATAACATGTCATACATTTGGGGTTTATATTAATGTTTACTGCTAATGTTAAGGGATCTAGAATGAGCGTTTATGGCGTTTCGACAGTATTTTTTGTGGGACATGAGAGCACCTCAGACGTATCGAATTGCATTATAAATACGAAGCATGTCTTTCTGATATCAAATAATTTTCATTTTTTGAAATTCACGATATAATACAAATTTTATGACAAATTATTAAAATTTGATATTTTTCAAATTTTTGATATATAACAGTCCTCGAAATAAATGTTATAAATCTAATGATATATTCTTTAAGTGTATGTAGCTGGGAGGAAAAGCCGACGATCAATTTTGACCTTTTATATTGAAGATATGGATTTTTTTTCAATACGAAAGGTCAAAATTGTCAATTTATCGTCGGCTTTTCATCCCACCTACATACACTTTAAGTATAAATCATCAGATTTATAAAGTTTACTTCAAGTACTGTTAAATATTAAAAATATCAATTTTTAATGATTTGCCATAAAATGTGTATTACATTGCGAAATTCAAAAAATCAAAATTATTTGATATCAGAAGGACATTCCTCGTATTCAGAATGCAATTCGATATGTCTGATGTACTCTAATGTCCCACAATAAATACTGTCCAAACGTTCATACCCCATCCCTTAATACTCAAATGTAAGTTCATACGTGCTGGTGATAATCAATTTCCGAAAGTTTAAGCTTACTTTTGGCGTACAAATAAAACTTACTTTGTATTTTTTTTTCTGTAGAAAAAATCATTAATTGCCCTAATGGGGTTATTGATAAATAATTACTAACCAAGACAAGTACGTAAATCAAACGATCAACAAAATATAACCGTATGCCAGGAAAAAGTATCTTGTGCCTGAATGGTGCAACATAATACGACAAGGATGAATGATGGATTGTCCAGAGAAAGTTGCTCAGGGACTTAGGTAAAAAATGCTCACACCTTAAGTGACAAGGATAAATTTCAGTAGTTTAGTTATCTAGTGTGCTTGGTGCTCCAGCCCTCTGTGTTAATGCCTATTCTGGGGGTATATTTTAGCCATTCAGGTACCCAGGCAGACTCCCAGCCCCCAAGGTTGAATGTTTCTGTTTCTGGATACGCAACTCTAATAAGGTATATTTATTAGTAATTATATGTAATGTAAAAATGTGGCACTACATTTTAGAGGAAAGCAAAATTGATATTTGCAACAAAGTCAAAATATTGAGAACAAAGTCAATCATCAAAACAAATGAAAAATAATGTAATCCTAATTTGTCATACGACACGATCAATATAAACCCTAATTTAATTATACTATGGGAGACACAATCGTATAGAGCGGAGTCATTTTGTTGTTAATGTCTTCGAAAGACGGCTCAAAACAGACGGTGCAGGGCTTGATTTCTTCATATCAATTGATACATTGATTGAGAAAGTAAATTTCCCGATCTCTTGAACATGATGGGTCCATTGTTCCTCGTGTTTGCCCAAGTCTAACCCCATTCGAAAAACAACTATTCGGTAGTTATTATAGATATTGGAAATACACACAATATATTTTAATATGAAGAACGCGCATTACTTGGCTCTCACTGCTTTAATGTGCCTTTTTAATTGTTTTTACATACTGGCACCTTACAAATATTCCCATTGTAGATATTATCCTACTAACCCATATCAAATAGATAATCAGTTTCAGAGAAAAACATACCAAATGAATTACATATGCAAGAAATACAATATAACTTGATACACGTCTATTCACATACTGTAAGTAATGCAACGGTCATTTTATCTGCCGCTTGTTACACACGTCCAGTTAATACATGAAAGTGCTAAGCTTATTGCATGAGTTATTTATGTATGAGTTCCTCTTCCCAGGATATTCGATACCATAAAGGTTCCATGTTCTAAATATAATATACGATGCCCTAATATACCTGACTATCCAACAATACGCTATCATTCCTGATGGATCAATTTTCGTATAATTATTTAAATGAAAGAGCGTCATCTCGTGTGAGTCTCTACCCCTGACAGTTCCTTACGGGTGTAGTGCTACTAGTTTCAAGCTGAATTTATACTTCATCATTGAGTGACGAGTGATTGATATTTGACCAATAAGGTAACACAATTGTCCCAAAGCAACAAAAAGCGCTAGTGTACATTATTAGCCAAAAAACAATCGCTATCGCTAAGCGATGTAAATAGTATGAATTTAGCTTTAGTGAGCATGTCAATTTTCTAAAGTTTTCTCCAAAGGCTTACATTTTCCCTCCAAAGTAAAACGGTAGTATATGATGTGTTAAGTATACGCAGATACTACATTTTACTTTGAGAGTAGGCTGATCTACAAAAGGTACCTGCTATCTTGATAACTTGTAGGTACCTCATATGAGAACTGCTGTCGCAAAACCGAGACAAAGTCGCTACCTATATCTCAACCACAGGCAATGGCGACAAATCCCATAATGAACTTTCCCGACTTTGTCCCCAAAGGCCTGCATCTTCCCTCCAAAGTAAAAAGGCAGTATATGATGTTTTAAGTATACGCAGATATTACATTTTACTTTGAGAGTAGGCTGATCTACAAAAGATACCTGCTATGTTGATAACTTGTAGATACCTCATATTATGAGAACTGCTGCATCAAAATCGAGACAAAGTCGCTATAGATCAATCACTGGCATTATTATGTTTTCAGAATCTTGCATCCTATACCTTTGTACATAACCTAGCTGTCCGATAACCGGTGACCAAAAATCACATTTATTTTTGGACCAAAAGTCGCATTTTGGACCAAAAATCACATTTTGACCAAAAAATCACATATTTGATCAAAAATAACATTTCTGACCCAAAATCACATTTTGGAAAAATCAAATTTTAACCAAAGTCATATGTTTGACCAGAAATAGCATTTTTGACTAAAAATCATGTTTTTGACCAACAAAAAAAAGATTCTGAAGACATAATGATAAAATTGGACGATACTTTCGCATGATACCTGAATTAATCGATCTCGCCAGAGTTTTCAAATATCTTGCGAGACGAAGTCGAGCTCGACCGATAAATTCAGGTATCATTCTCAATCCGTCCAATTTTATATCAATATCGACAAAGCCCATAATGAAATTTCCCGACTTTATGCTGGAGCAGGTCTCATATACATACATCAGGAGCACACTGAATTCAATCTATCTCCTAAATAAAGACAGTATCCTATTTGTTATACACTTTACAGATACAGCAATTTGCCTTGGGATTTATAACATATGTCTAGGCATCACGTAAAGCAATAAAGAACACCACCTTAACTTTATTCTTAAATTGTCCTGTAATATTCATTTCTTGTTTGCTAAATATAGTTCACTATGTTCTACTTTTCATAACATGTTATACATTTGGGGTTCAGGCTCCCTATACATGTAGTTACTTTTAAGTTAAGTTGATGTAAATGCTGGTAAATGCCATTCTAAATGTTCCTTTTATGGGAACGTACTACCTTACAGTGTTTACCGACAACATTGTGACCTGTGTGTATGACTTACATAATTATACTGTGTAATAAAAACAATAACATTTCATCTGAATTGAAATAATTGATTAAAATTATGAGAATGGTCAGTTTACCACAGTGGTTCTGTAACCTACTTTTGCACAGTATTTTTTGTGTGACCTCAGACACACTAAATTGCATTTTCATTTTTTACAATATAATACAAATTTTATAGCAAAAATTTACATTTTTGGCATTTAATAGTCCTCGAAGTAAAGTGTATGTAGCTATAGTTGGAAGGAAAAATCGACCATCATTATGAAAGTTTTGACCTTTCGTATTACATGAAGTTTCCCAAAAGACCTAAAAATTTTAGGTCCTTTGACTTCAGGTCCCACAAAAAATACTCTGCAATGGTGGGTGACCGAGCCCTTAACGTGTTTGCGAGAATATCGTCCCTATAAAATATACAATATTGTGAACATGTGGTGGTGTATTCCAAAGGGCATAATAACCAGGCTGAGCATACCATGTGATATTATACATCAGCCAGGATACCTTAACAAAAGTCTTGGCTAAAGCATCAATTACCCAATTGAGATTGCTGCTAAATAATTACTAAACTGAGACAAGTTCATAAATCAAACGATCAGGGACTTGGGTTGAAAATCCTCACACCTCAAGTGACAAGGAGAAAGTTTCAGTAGTTTATCTATCAAATATTCTTGGCGGTCCAGCCGGCCCCCTGAGTTTTATGCACCAAAAACATGACAAATCTGCTTATTGTGTCATATTTAGCCATTCAGGCACCCAGGTGGGCTATCAGGCCTCCAGGGTTAAACGTTTCTATTTCTGGACACTCCCCTGAGGAAGGTATACGTATATTGAGTATAATGGGCAGTGCCACTACCAGATTATTTGTATTACAGTGTGGGGACATGCAGATAGTAAATTCTGACAACCTAAAAATTGGCAAAAACCAACAAGTTGCTAGATCTGAAAAAAATGAAATCTGAAAACTGGTCAAACCAAAAAATTGCCCAAATTTTACCCACATATAGACGAATCCAACGAGCCAAGTGATGGTCAGAAAGTGATAGTCGACCATGACTGGGTCCCCGGCGCACCAAACTGGTGTTGTGACTGCCCAATTGGGTGGATTAAAGCCGCTTAAAAGTCGATGTTACGTTGTATTGTGCTATAAACTTTTATCATCCTATTGTCTACGTGTAACACGGGTGATGACATGCAGTTTAAAATCCCCCCAAGGACGCATCATTTCATATTTTAGATGGAATATACCCGACGGGGACCCAGCTATGGCTGCCATTGAGGTGTAGGAATGCGTGAAATTGGATTCGTCTATAGTGGGATTATCAGTGATTTTGTACTGACCGGGTGGGGTGAGGGTGGCATGGAAAAGGTTTTGGGAGGGGGCATGCATGAACGGCATTGGCACCTCCACTGTGAATAGTGCTTTATAAACTTACCCGTTTCCATTCTACCTCAGCAGGTGGGTCCCCATCAACCTCGCATAGAATATTAACCATATCAGATTCATTGTACACAAAACGTTTGACTTCAGACTCCCATTCCAGTTTCCCAGAATCATTTTGTTTCTGCCCTATGATCTCTGCAGGCACTGTAAGAGAATGAATTAGAGTTAGCGTTTCTTGTATTCATTGTACATAAAAACGCATATTTAAAAACATTGCTTTATTAAATAAATACCTGCATATCAAGGGATCCTATTTTATTCCTTGTTTGAAACCAATACGCAATAAAGCTTAGTAATAATTAATAATTGATTATACATATCTGACATAATTATGATAATTATATATCGATATATCAATACATATGTTGTGGGACCACTCTCGACAAAATACAAGATACAGAGGTTTGCTTTATATCTCGGGTTTTGGGTTAAGTAGAGTCATTATGGGATGATAGTTTTGCTTTGTCACAATTCCCCATTTGGACGGAAAAGAAAAGTTAATAAACTATAATAAACATTACAAAGTTGAAAAAAAAAATCATCATGTTGCTTCAAAATATGCTCATGCTTGCCGCCTTTTCATTGAAATGTGCGGGAAGATCATCCAATTTGCCGATAAATATCATTTTCCCAGACTTCCTGTAATAAGATATGTAATGTCAGCTCCCATGTGCATTACATTATTTTAATCGAGTGTTTTTAATCGCCTAAGCTAACTGTGGGAGTCATAAACAAATATAACAATTGATTAGTACCGTGCATTGTGGTAAATCCGGCCCAGACGGTATCACTCGCTTATTCAAAAAGTAAAAAAAGTGTTTCAAAACAAAGTCTAACTTACAGTGTATATGAAGGGCTACTTCTGAAGATAGGGGTGGGTCGGTCGCAATTTGACATGCGTATGTGCCTTGGTCAGACCTGCTGATATTATCAATGCGCAAATTGAATGTCTTGTTGAAATAGTCGCCCTCCAATCGAAACCTCTGCTTCATATAGATCTGCTTTTTATCCATAGATATCACTTCTATAATAATTAGAGAAACATTTTATTAACAACACTTACATAGTGTTATAGACCATTTCTATAATTTGCACTTTCCTGCCGTTGATGGGTAAACATTCATAACCTCACGGAAAAACAGTGGCATTTCATAACCTCATTAATATACGCGATGTGTTTAATCTAATCACAGATAATAACTTTAAAAATCACAGATAATAACTTTAAAATACTCGGACGCAAATGCAGGTTATTGAAAAGGTATAATGACCGCGTATCGTGACGTAGCTAAAAGTACGCTTAACAATGACCGCGTTACGTGACGTGTTAGGCATTCGAACAATTTACTCGGGCGTTGGCCGCCGTATTTGGACATCGCCTGATTGCGCGCTAGTGTGATACCCTCAAAACAACTGATGCGCAGTCATTAACCTCTAATCAATAGCACACCATTCTTAACCTCGCTTTCGTAGTTTATTATCACGTGTTACATTTCTTGAAATCGTTTTGTCATAGATGTTTCCCACAATTAACGGCAGCAAAGTTACATACATGAAAAACTTGGAATGCTCAAATGTTGATGACAATAACCATGCAATATTACAAACTTTGTGAATATATTCTTGTTCATGATTGATTTAAAGGGGTTAAAAGTTGATCAGATGATCATATAAAGTTCCGCTTTCTAGAAATTGAAAATTGGTTGCCAAATGAAATTTTATTTATTTTTGGTTTTGACTGCGAGAAAAATTCGAACACCAACCTCATGCAAGCCTAACCTCTTATTGTTGAATAGATACTTACTAGGCGGCTTTTCAGAACCAGTTTTCATCCACAAGACACTGTTTTCTCCTAGATTCTTGACCTCACATGTCAACGTGACACTGGCCCCCAACGTGGCTCTGAGTAAGAATGACGTAGTATTTACAAATCCCGGATCGCCTACATCTGTCAAGATAATATATGGTTTTTTTTATTATCAATGAATATTTGTGATTGTAGCATAAAGGACATTTCACTGAAAAATCAAATGAAAAAAACAAATCGTTAATTTATGACACCAGAACCAAATTTGTTCGATCTTTGGATCAACCGTCGCTGCTGCTTCGATGCTTGTTATTAATGAACTAACAACTTATTGATCAAAATTAATGCTACATTTAATATCAATTCAGGCATTATTATGTCATCACAATTAACAAAAGTCAATCTACTGATTTCATAAATAATATGGATCGACCAAGCATCGATGATCGATCGAAAGATCAAACTATTTGTTTCTATTGCCTTACGGTAATGATTTTGCAATGCAATCCGTTAATTACGGTAATGATGTTGCAATGCAACCCGTTAATTACGGCAATGATGTTGCAATGCAACCCGTTAACGGTAATGATGTTGCAATGCAACCCGTTAATTACGGAAATGATGTTGAATTGCAACCCGTTAATTACGGCAATGATTTTGCAATGCAACCCGTTAATTACGGCAATTATGTTGCAATGCAACCCGTTAATTACGGAAATGATGTTGAATTGCAACCCGTTAATTACGGCAATGATGTTGCAATGCAACCCGTTAATTACGGCAATTATGTTGCAATGCAACCCGGTAATTATGGTAATGATGTTGCAATGCAACCTGTAAATTACGGAAATAATGTCGCAATGATAATTCAAGGGATCAGCTCGTGTCACATATCTATACATGTACTCGGTTATATTTATTAGTGTGCAATTGCAAAGGTAACATCCACTATTAACCATAAGCGAACACGAGAGAATAGATTAATTTTTAATCTTCATGTATATACATTCAAAATTTAGTAGTTCAAATGCTTATAGCAAATAGCATAATACAACCAAACTACATCCCAGAGTCGCGCACAAGCGCTTCTGCAATTACCTAAGACTTCTTAATTATTATTTCTATGATTGCCTTTGTTATGACCATAATGTGATATTCCAGTTGAAATCCATACCCCCTATGGAATATATGACCTTAAAGCCATATTATAACATTTGCTGAGGAGAACGCCCTCACAAAAATTTTAAATTCAGGTTTTTACACGATTGTAATGTACTTTAGTAAACAAAGATTCTCTGCAAAAATCAAGACTTTAGGTGCTGTAGCTTTGTCAAAATCCGAGATTTTGAATAAACCGCCTGAATCAGCGTTTTATTATTACGATAGAAATATTAGTCGAACGCGTATGCGATGTCAACACAGTACTACGTACACGGCGTGCGGGACACACACACACGCCAGAGGGTCGTACCATATTACAACCGCCGGCGTGACATGCATTGGCGCTAGTTGTAAATTCCGATTTTCTTTGCTTTACCTCGCTTGTTCGGCTCAAAATTAAAAGGGACATATCTGACAGTAAATGCTAATATATTATTGAAAATTAATACTAATCTATTTTTAAAGAAATGTTATAATATGGCTTTAATCTCCCACACAGGGATTGTGAATTTCAAATGGGGTTTTCTCAAGGTGATTCCATTTGAAATCCCCTTGTGTGGGAAATTAAGGTCGTGTCTTCCATGTGGGGTTAATGGATTTCAACCGGAATAGCCCATTATTATGCCAGTTGTAATTTATGAACATACCTTACTTTATTTTGGGCTATTCCGTTGAAATCCATACATTCCTATGAAAGACATGACAATTATCTCCAACACATATAGTGTGAATTTCCAATGATGGGGTTACCGGAATGGGTGACTCCAATTGAAATCTGCACCCACTCTGTAGAAGATTAAGCCCATGTCTTCTATAGGAGATGTGGATTTCAGCTAGAATGATAGACTATTACCCTTGTGATTAACGGAATATTTGTAGCATTAAATTTTGAGAAATGAAAATACTCAAATTATCAATTCATTATTACTGTTTCCAAATCAAGGTCACCTGGGTAATACATTTGGAATTCGCCGTTAATATTTTATTATCACCTAACAATAACTGAATTACAATGTTACGATCACAAAAATCCTACGCAAAAATTGCCTCAACACGCCATGTCAACTCAAATTTGAATATTGCATTAATGATTGATCAAGAATATTATTTTTAGAATGTTATATTATTTCAATAAATATTTTTGTTCTGAATATAATTATGGTGGATAAAAAAAAAAAAATGATCAGTGACATAGTGCAATTTAATCACAGACACATATTACAAAATTAGAAATAAATAATAATCATCTAACGCAAAATATGCCTCAGCACGCCATGTCAACGCAATTTGTCTCATGTCTCAGGGCTTTTATAGTCTTGATCAATGAGTCATTTTGTTGTGAATCTTGAAAACAATGAACGTGTGCTGTGGAGTGGAGTATAAGTTTGTTAACGGACATCTGAACTGGTACAGAAAACAACATAAATGTGCTAACATTTATAATATATGTTCGTGGTTGCATATGTAAATGCAAAGAATACACACGTGAGCCAACAAGCACACCCAAATGCAACCCACCCCACACACGAACACACCCCAATACACCCCCTCATACACCCCGTGAGACTTAATGCACAACAAAGGGCACGTCTATAGTACATTCCCAATTGATTGATAATTCTAATAAGAATATATCCTAGACATTAACTACAGTAACCCAGTATTGTAAATTTCTATAATGGCTAAATACTGGTGACTAATATTCTGTTAATTGTGCATAAGTCATACCACCTCCTATAAAGGTTAGTTAGCATACTACCCTTTGAAGCTAAGATTACCAGTGACAGAATACCTATTGGGAGCGTTTTCTAACACCTCTGCTGTCATCATTGCATCATGTTCACATCACTATAAAGTGCATAGAAGCACTTAAAAGTACATACAAAACAGACTGACTATTGTACAGGTATGCAATTTTATATAGGCTTATTGCATGCAGAACCAATATACTATCTACATCAGTGGAATCCAAGACAAAATTCCTCATACTTTCAAACTGTCGTCATACAATATAGCTCAGCGATTCAAAGTTGTTGTGGAATCTTTCAGAAATAGTTGACAAGACCGAACCAAAAAAGAATACAAATCGCTGGATATCGGTCAACAAACACCCCCATTAGGAACAAACATCACCCATCCACCCCACACACCCCACATCCCTCCTCGCACACCAAACAGGCATACACACCTAACACATCCACTGCATACACATACACCCCCACACATCCACACTAACACACATTCCCAATACATATACCACAGCGGTGCCACAAAACAATGTTCCATAAAGAAAAAAAATTATACAGGGCATTAGAAACCTTTAGAAAAGTAAAGGTTACCAGGGGGGACTACCCTGTGTCTTTGCGGCCCAATAAGGTGTGTGGCCCCATTAGGTATGCCCTGTGGAGCCAATCATGGGTTCAGGTACAATCTTATGGAGATAATTTAGATCCATGATTAAAAAACGTTCTCAAAATTTTAAGTTTAGCTATAATGAATTTTGTTTCACTCAAGAGTCAACTCGTTAGAGCCAAATTCTCCTCTTGAACATGCATTCTGTATTAGTTCTACGGGCCATATGTAAAGTTGCATACTTGTATAATAGACAGTCTGTTTTGTATCTATTTATATGCACTTTGTAGTGATGTGAACATGATGCAATGATGACAGCAGAGGTGTTAGAAAGCGCTCCCAATAGGTATGCTGTCACTGGTAATCTAATCTTCAAAGGGTAGTATGCTAACTAACCTTTATAGGAGGTGGTATGACTTATGCACAATTATAATTTTTTAGCCCATACAAACCTGTCAATATTGGAGTAAATTTCGGTAGAAATTAAGTATCTACTTTGTTTATTATAAACAAAAAATTTCATTCAAATCACAAAATTAGTAGGAAGGAACTACCTTAGTTTATAATTATCGTGTAAGATTATTAAAATGTGTTATTTTTTAAACACACTTTGTATGTTTTCTAGTAAGCATGGTACGTAGCTCGTTTTGCCAATTGGCCCAAAAGTGTTTTAAATATTATACAGTTTTGGTTGACATGCACATCAATCGAACTACGAAAGTAAAATATCAAATTTAGCCTATTGTGCTTACATATCTCTAGTCCTCAAAATACAAAAGGTGTTTCTTGGCAAAACCAAATATGGTGAGGACTCCATCTTGACAAGAATGAAGTTTAGCCATTTAAGTAAAATGCTGCAGTGTACCTCTAATATGAAGATTATTATTATTAATATGAAGATTTTTATAATATATTATGGGAAGCCATTAATTGTATTTGCATCTCAATAGGTCTTGTTCTTAAGCCGGTCATTGATCCACAAAACAATATAATAAGGTGAATTAAAGTTCTAACTTCAACACTACACTATTTTTCGCTCATCTTGAACGTTTTCACTAGGCCGACTAGCGTCTTCAGCAGATGGTGATAAGGGTTGTTCAAAAAAGTTTTGTCATACTAAACATACATGGTTACATCCTTATATAGAACAATAATATTCTCGCTTTATTAGCGTTTGTAAAAGAAGATTGAGTAGCATAACTTCAAATATGATACAAATTTTGTCTGTGATAAACAATAAAGATGGATATGTAAATGTTATTTAAGCAATTCATCGAGACCAATTTGGCGGGAACCCCTAGATAATAATCATCTGCGAGTTAACTCGTCTAAAATTATGGCGGTAAATCTCTAGACAGCACTGGGAGAGTTAATTGTCATGCAACACAGCATACCGGCAGGTTGAAGATGTATAAACTGCGTGATAATCGATAGTCATCGCCTAATAAGTGACGTGTTATCAAATATTTACGTCCTTAGCTCTGTTTAACGTGAGAACCTCTTGTGAAATATTAAGTGATATGACCGGTAAAATTCCAAATATAGAAAGATTTTGCAAGATGATTTTTCCGCATTCTGCGCATTGAAGAAAACGTGGTAAACAATTGATGTAGAAAATTAAAGATAGTACTTGGTTGGTCTAACCCATTGTGAAAACTTTTGGGCCTCAAAATGGCTATATTGTCGATCTAAAGTATATAAAAGAATGCACATTTAGGATGGCAAAGACTTGATGAATCCATCTATAAGGTCAAATTTGGGGATTTTTTCCAAAAATGATGTCATCTTTGGTTTACTCGCAAAGGCTTATGGGATTTATCGAAAAGGTCAATTGTATTATTCTGTACTCAAAATGCTGAAATTGTATTAGTTATAACTGCCAGGAATTATGTCTGTCCATTTTAAGCTGACATATTAAGGGGGTACTACACCCCTCGATAAATTTGTGTCTATTTTTGCATTTTTCTCGAAGACTAATAACACGCTGGTAACAAAAGTTATGTATATTATAGGGGCAACAAATCCAATCACTTTCAGTGACCAAAGACAAGCCGTTCGTTATTTATGATAAGAAATAAGGTACCGCTAGGATGTACCTCGTTTCCTATCATATATACTGAACCGCTTGTCTTGAGTCACTGAAATTTCAGTTTAGTAATTGGAGTTCTTGCCCCAACAATATACATAACTTTTGTTACCAGTGTGTTAATATTTTTAAAGAAAAATACAAATATTGTCATAAATTTACCACAGGGTGTAGTACCCCTAATAAGGTTCAATATAGAGGTAACAGGTGAACGTTCTAGTACAGTGCGATATAATCCATTATTATGCTTTGATGAGTCCAAGTGTGTGAAAATATTGGATCCGAAACATAATAATGATAAAATTGGATGCTTTATGCCCAATATTTATTGGTCTCGCTATGAGTTTTAAAATATTGGACTCGACTACGTCTCGTCCAATATTTTTAAACTCATAGCTCGACCAATAAATATGGGCTCAACTGATCCAATTTTATATCAAAATTGTTATAACCTATTGCTATAATAGTTAATCATGTTACATAATCACTTCTACGGCGAATTGAAGCAAAATACTCATCTATTCTTTTTTCATTCTAAAGCTTTCATGCTTGATTGGATACTTTATCATACGTAAAAATTAAAGTAGTTACACGAGCTAATAGATGAGATAACAACAATAGAAATAATGCTGAAGGTCAATAATACTTCAGTCTGTGTGTGAAAAATATGTTATCTTCGTGTAATCAGCATTTCAAATACTCTATATCTTAGGGCTGGGGTATGAACGTTTGGACAGTATTTATTTTGGGACATCAGAGCACATCAGACATATCGAATTGCATTCTGAATACGAAGAATGTCATTCTGATATCAAATAATTTTGATTTTTGAAATTCGCATTTAATACACATTTTATGGCAAATCATTAAAAATTGATATTTTTGATATTTAACAGTACTTGAAGTAAACTTTATAAATCTGATGATTTATACTTAAAGTGTATGTAGGTGGGATGAAAAGCCGACGATCAATTGAAAATTTTGACCTTTCGTATTGGGAAAAAATCCATTACTCAATATGAAAGGTCAAAATTTTCAATTGACTGTCGGTTTTTCCTCCCTGCTACATACACTTTAAGAATATATCATTAGATTTATATAATTTACTTCGAGGACTGTTATATATCAAAAATTTGAAAATATCAAATTTTTATAATTTGTCATAAAATTTGTATTATATTGTGATTTTCAAAAATGAAAATTATTGATATCAGAAAGACATGCTTCGTCTTGTGGACATGAGAGCACCTCAGACCTATCGAATTGCATTCTGAATACGAAGCATGTCTTTCTGATATCAAATAATTTTCATTTTTGAAAATCACAATATAATACAAATTTTATGACAAATTATAAAAATTTGATATTTTTCAAATTTTTGATATATAACAATCCTCGAAGTAATTATATAAATCTAATGATATATTCTTAAAGTGTATGTAGCAGGGAGGAAAAGCCGACGGTCAATTGAAAATTTTGACCTTTCATATTGAAGATATGGATTTTTCCCAAAAGACCTAATTTTTTTTTGGTGTTTTGGGGAAAAATCCATATCTTCAATACGAAAGGTCAAAATTTTCAATTGATCGTCGGCTTTTCATCCCACCTACATACACTTTAAGTATAAATCATCAGATTTATAAAGTTTACTTCAAGTACTGTTAAATATCAAAAATATCAATTTTAATGATTTGCCATAAAATGTGTATTAAATTGCGAATTTCAAAAATCAAAATTATTTGATATCAGAATGACATTCTTCGTATTCAGAATGCAATTCGATATGTCTGATGTGCTCTGATGTCCCAAAATAAATACTGTCCAAACGTTCATACCCCAACCCTTAAGGGCACGTTTTTTTCTGGGACAAGAGAGCACATCAGACATATTGAATTGCATTCTGAATACGAGGAATATCTTTCTGATATCAAATAATTTAGATTTTTTGAAATTCGCGATATAAATTTTATGGCAAATTATTGAAATCTCTTTGTATGTATTGCATAATGTGTGTCTAGTAAATTGAAAGATCTGAATTGTTTTTATAGTCCAAAATTCCACGACAACTCATTGCCCTAGAAAGCACACAGTGAACCCGTTGGAGCAAAATTCTCTCTTGTACAGTCCGAATTGATTCCGCATCAATATAATTATAAAGTTGCATACCTGTATAATATTCTGCCTGTTTTATATCTACTTTATTATAAGGCTTCAAAACACACCGAAATACGTAAGTAAACTATTCACTGTAGCCTACTGTGCTCAAATATCTTTGGTCGTCTCAATGATATTACAAAATTGTTTCTCGATAAAACAAAAATGTCAAACCAAAATAATGGTGAGTGCTCATCTTGACAAGAGTGAAGGAGCATCCGCGAAACGCTCACAATTGAACGAGATGATAACAGTAATATTTATAGCATACTAGAAATAATATTGACAACGAAACTAATACAAGTTTCCAGCTTAATTGGTCGGACTTGTGGGACATGAGAGCACATCAGACCCATCAAATTGCATTCTGAGTACGAAGAATGTCCCTCTAATATCAAATAATTTAGATTTTTGAAATTCTCGATATAATGCGAATTTTATGGCGAATTAATAAAAAAAAAAATATTGTTGATACTACAGTAAACTTCATAAATCTAAATCTAATGATATGTACTTGTTTACCCAGGTTGGTCCGTGAGGGACACATGCTAATCAATGGGAAATCCATGGACCGTTCCAAGCTCATACTAAAAAAAGCACAAGCCTGGATAGCTAATGTAGGCTAATAAAATGCATGCTGTCCTAGATAGCTTTGATAAACGAAGCAAGAAATGGAAGAAAATAGCAATGAAAAGGAGAAAGGAGAAAAGGCCACTCCCAAACACAATTGTACAATAAATATTTTACTCTTAGCCCTTACTTCGTAAGAAAGGAAATTGGAAAAGCCATCTTTGATTTGATATGCATTTTCCCCCTAAAACAATAATTTTAATAATTTGTCAATTTGTATTATATCAGAAATTTAAAAAAAAAATCAAAATTATTTGATATCAGAAGGATATTCCTCGTATTCAGAATGCAATTTTATTGTGTCTGATGTGCTCTCATGTCCCACAATAATTCTGTGCAAACGTCGCTATCGGAGCCCTTAAACAAGAGTTAAAGCAAGTCGAATGGCAGGAAACATGTTTTCTAGGTTTAGCAATTAACTACAAACACTAAAAAATTCGCCTCTTGTACATGCATTCTGGATCGGTTCTGTATGCAATATATAAAGTTGTATAATAGTCAGTCTGTTTTTGTATCTACTTATAAGTGCTCCTATACACTTTATAGTGATGTGAACATGATGCAATGATGACAGCAGAGGTGTTAGAAAGCGCTCCCAATAGGTATGCTGTCACTGGTAATCTTATCTTCAAAGGGTAGTATGCTAACTAACCTTTATAGGAGGTGGTATGACTTATGCACAATTAATACAATAGTAGTCATCAGTTTTTAGCCGATATAGAAATTTTATACTGAATTAATGTATGTAGGTAATATACAGAATTTATATTTAAAACAATTATAAATCGGAAATTAACTGCAGAAATGTAATTTGTTGTGCATTAAGTCGCATGTGTGTGAGGGGTGGGGTTTGCGTGTGGGGGTACGTTTGGGGTGATTGGTGGTAGTTGGATTGGGTGTGTGGGTGGGTGATTTAGTTTTACTGGAATAACTAATTAAAATAAATAATGAAATGAAAAAGAGATACATTCATTATTGTAATTAGTATTATTATATTAAATTCTTCTTCGTGTTCTTTTTCCTCCTCCTCTTCTTCTTCTTCTTCTTCTTCTTCTTCGTCTTCGTCTTCTTCTTCTTCTTCTTCTTCTTCTTCTTCTCTTAATATTTTTTTCGCGTAGCTAGTGATGTATTTTATATTGACCTTCAAAATTGTGCCTATTGTTGTTAGCTCATCCAGGCACTTGTAACTGCTTTAATATTTTAAGTATGGTAAATGTATTCAATCATGCATAAGATACTAAAATACGCACGGTGTATCATATCTTGTAGTAAGATGATAACTAACAGAATGGGAGAAATCTGTGGCACTGACTTACAGTCGAAAGTACAAAAAGGAAGAATAGAATCCCATTCTTTAAACTAACTTTGGGATATATATCCCACACTGAGTTAGAATATCAAGGATAACCATTATCTTTTGTTTAAAATCTCTCGCTGTATATACAGGGTGTCCCAAAAAAAAAAAAGGGCCCTCATTGCGCCCTCTTTTTCTCTTATTTCTTATATTTTGGTATGTAAAGAAACCTTGAGTCGTTAGCTTTAAGAAACCAAAACAATTATATCAATCGGCTCACAACTTTTGAAGATATGCTTTTTTAAAGAAATGTATCCGTTTTTCACTCTGTCCACGGAGAAGGTTTGGCTACTTCAAAGATTGAAAAGGAGTACACATACCATGCATGAATATCAAACATTCCTCAATGATAACTTTATAAAATAACTTATGGAATGGGCTTTACCGGTTGGTTTATGCCATCCCAACCACTCTGTTTGCTATCCGTGGACAGAGTGAAAAACGGGTACTTTTATTCAAAATGGCATATCTTCAAAAGTTGTGAGCCGATTGAAATAATTGTTTTGGTTTATTAAAGCTAACGATTAAAGGTTTCTTTACATACCAAAATATATTTAATCAACTTTTCAGAAATAGGAGAAAAAGAGGGCGCAATGAGGGGCCTCTTTTTTTGGGACACCCTGTATATGCTTGTAATGCGATGCGCACAGCAAATGTTAAATGTTTGCAATCTTGCTACAATTTGACATTTCCATATTATGTCAACGATTTATAAACTTATTATTGTTCTACTACAGGGTGTCACTGAAAGAACTGTATCAACGGGAACTGAATTTTTTGTGTATTTTAACTCATAACCCGATGTGGTTGAGGAATATATCAGCTATCGCTACCACAGACTTTTTGAATTTTGACAATTGACCGCTCCGTTTTTGATATAAAAGAATAAACGGAACTACCTCATTTTCAATCCATTCCACGGAGTCAAATATCTATTAATTACAATAGACGCTTCATGAGCTGATGATTTGCCATGATTAGCACTCCGAATACAGATCATCGAATGATATTTGAATCCGTGCAAAGGCTTGAAAATGAGGGAGTTTCATAAAATTCTTATATGTCAAGAACGGTATGGTCAATTGTCAAAATTCAAAAAGTATGTGATAGCTGATTTATTCCTCAACTTAGCTAGTTACTTAGCTATATTTAGTTATGGCGTTAAAATGCCTAAACAATTCAGTTTCCGATGATACAGTTCTTAGGGACACCCTGTAGTTTCAGCCGTTATGCAGGTGATTGAGACTGTTCACAGTATATGATTCTGCCATGTGGACATCATATATTTATATTCATGTGTAACATCCAATTATTATATATATATATATATATAGAGGTCGAAGTTCTGCGTGACGCTGGTTATTTATATGGTCGACAGTTGGAGGACCCTGTTTGGCACAGCGCCTGATAATAATGTGACATAAATTACACGACGTTGGTCTAACCCTTTGTACAAGTGTGAGCAAATGCAATGATTTACAGAAGCAAAAAATGTGAGATGCCATGAACAAGATGGTTCGAAAAAACCCATTGATCTTCTGAAAGCAGTGACCGGAGGATCCTTGAAGATCTCTGACGTGGTGGGATCAGATTAGAGCTTGAAATTTTTGAAGATAATGTTACGGAAGGGGATGTTTACAAAACAGAATGTGAGATGATTGGATTTGTTCTCCCAGGATTGATAAAATAAAGCAAAGCATGGTTCCTATTAATTTCTTTAATGAAGGCAAAGTCGTCTGGTGGTTAACCACGTTTCTCAAAGAACCACCATCTCTCAGCAGCATTGTGAAGTCATTCTGCTCATTGCAGATTCCCTGAGAATTGATGGCTGTATGGGATGGATTTTTTCGTCAGTCGAATCGGAGGAAGTTACCTCTTTGTATCACGATGTTGATAGAGTCCCCTTGTATGTGTCCAAAAAGGATCAAATGTCACTGAGTGAATTTGACATTGCTGACGTGGTTAACCACGTCAGCACCAGCCACCTATCCGACACCAGCCTTTTGGACCTCAAGCTCCACATACAAGGGGACTCTATCAACACCACACACTACTACAAAGAGACTGATTCGCATAACTTCCTCCGATTCGACTCCAGTCACCCACCAGCCTGTAAAAATCCATCCCATACAGCCAAATTCTCAGGGCCAAACGCATCTGCAGTGAGCAGAATGACTTCGACAATGCTGCTGAAGAGATGGTTGGCTTCTTTGAGAAACGTGGTTACCCACCAGACATTACTCAGTCTGCCTTCCAACGGGTTAAAGAAATTAATAGGAACCATGCTTTGCAGAAATCCGGGGAGAACAAATCCAATCGCACCCCTTTAGTCCTCACATATCACCCCAGAAACATCCCCATCCGTAACATTATCTTCAAAAATTTCAAGACTCTCCAATCTGATCCCACCACGTCAGAGATCTTCAAGGATCCTCCGGTCACTGCTTTCAGAAGAGCTCGTAACATTTCGAACCATCTTGTTAGAGCATCTCATCCCCTCTGCCCAACACCGGACACTACCAACATCGGCACATACCGCTGCGGCAGACGTCGCTGCAACACTTGCAATTATGTCACCATGGAATCATACCATCAAATCCAGGGTCCCTCCGGACACTTCAACATAGCCAACCATTTCACTTGCACTTCTTGTAGTCTAGTTTATATCATTATCTGCACCCGTTGCAACATCCTCTATGTCGGGGAAACCTGCAGAAGACTTGCTGACCGCTTCACTGAACACCTGCGGTCAATCAAATGCAATTTTGATGGTTTTCCTGTAGCGCGGCATTTTAACCCCCTTCCACATGTACCATCAACGACATCAAGGTAACCGCTGCCATCAATGCCAGAGGAAACAACAAGGATCGCATCATGGCAGAACATAAACTCATTTTCAAGCTCGGCACTGTTCAGCCTGGTGGCTTAAACAGCAAATTTGACACTTTTAGCTTATGACTCATTGTTTTTCATGTATCTGCGGCTCTAGACAATTTTGCTTTATTTTATCATGTATCCGCCGTACTACTTTTTGTAGTTGTAATCATTTTCTCACTTACCACTGTTTTTGTATACAAGTTCTGTCAGGCACAAAGGATGTTTTCTTCTCCTTTTTGCTTAGTTTGTTCTTTCTTTATCTCATTATGTAAGTGTTTGGTCATCACCAATGGGTTTTTTTCTTCCCTTTGTTCATGGCCTCACACATTTTTTGCTTGCTTCTGTAAGGTATCATTGCATTTGCTCACACTTGTAAAAGGGTTAGACCCGAAACGTCGTGTAATTTAATGTATTTTACATTATTATCAGGCGCTGTGCCAAACTTTGTTTACCCAACTGTCGACCATATATATATATATATATTTATATATTACATATCTGTAAGTGCAATGTGCAATTATTGTACCTTTTGATATTCGACTCTTTTAAATTGTTTACGTTTTAAATGTGTACATCAGGGTTTTTTTACCGTTTGGTGTTTTCCATCAAATGCTTAGAACGCAGAAAAAAGCATGTTGTGAAATCTTTCTATATTTGGTATTTTACCGGTCATATCACTTAATATTTCACAAGAGGTTCTCACGTTAAACAGAGCTAAGGACGTAAATATTTGATAACACGTCACTTACTAGGGGATGACTATCGATTATCACGCAGTTTATACATCTTCAACCTGCCGGTATGCTGTGTTGCATGACAATTAACTCACCCAGTGCTGTCTAGAGATTTGCCGCCAAAATTTTCGACGAGTATACTCCCAGACAATTATTATCTAGAGGATCCCGCCAAATTTGCCTCCTTGTGTTGCTTGAAGACTACACTTAATATTTAAATAGCCATCTTTATTGATTATTGAATTCAAATTTGCATCATATTTCAAAATTATGTTACTTGATCTTCTTTGCAATAAATCTAAAGTAAATAAAGCGACAATATAGTGGCTGTAAGAACTTGAAATCATGTATGTTTTAGTATGACAAAACTATTTATTTAAGCAAACCTAATATTGTTTTCGGTTCAATGGCCAACAAAACACTGGCAAAAAGTATGACAAAATCGCTAAAAGAAAACATAATTCAACAAACTGTAAGTTAAACATTCATCCAATATCCTATCGATTTTATAATATGTATTTTATACTAGATGGCAAAGTTCTTTGAATAATTCAGATCCGGCTAATCAATTAAATGGAAGCTCGTTTTTCAGTGCTTACGATAGCAGAAGGAACTGAAATGTCCATAAACTGTCTTTAGACTGGTCGCCAAATAGCTTAATGATTTCTTCATAGCGAACACCTTCCATCCCATTGATTATCCTAATCTTAAATGTATCAAGTAAATAACATTGGTATCTGGTATATAATATGAATTCGACCGAATAATGGATGAATGTTCAACTTACAGTTTGACGAATTCGTTTTTCAGCGATGTTGCAATACATTAGTATTGTGTCTATAAAGCAGAACAACACGTGTGCATAACTGTATCACACAAATTGCTTACTGATACCACATCTTGATATTGCGTGACAGATGATTTTTCTTAATCACGCTATACTTCCTTCCTACCACCCAGAATTGAGCAAATGAGAATAAAGATAAGAATAAGAATAAGAATAAGAATAAGAATAAGAATAAGAATAAGAATAAGAATAAGAATAAGAATAAGAATGAAGAATAAAGAATAAGAATATGAATAATAATAAAAAATAAGAATAATAAGAAGAAGAACACTAGGGATTTACGTTTATCAATATAACCTTACATTTTGTTTCTTACATTATAATGTTCTAATTTAAATAATGATGAATATGTCACCCATGCGGCAAATGTTTCATTCTTTCAAAATAAAATAGAACATATATTGCATAAAAGGTGCACGAGTCGTTTTTACTTCAGGTGCAGTTATATTGTCTCACATTCTTTCCATGTTGGTTCGGATCAGTAGCGGTTGAAGTTAAATACAATAAACCTTCAAACATTTGCCTAAGAACTGGTTCTTGTACTCTCACTTTGTTTACACTTTTTACAAGATCTTTCTTCTCCTTACCTCTATTTGATATCATCAATGGATCCATTATCGATACAATTCATCGTTACTAGATATGTTTATTACTATAAGTTTAATTATCTTAAGTGCGTTTCACTTTAGTGCCAGTCATATAGTCGTGTTCACTAAACCATCACGTTGGTGTATGTTATGATACAAGTGCTTTGAAGTGTGTTAAAATGACAATACTCAACAATAGCAACAACAACTCTTTTGTAATTGTGTATGGAGGCAACTATACCAGCATAGCCACGTTAATAATGGATATGTCTTATATATAAATGCAGTCGTGAATAAACCCCAGAAAAAAACACCACATCTTTTCGATAACAACGGTTAAAAATACGACTCACTTGTATATTGGGTTATTCCCGTTGCCATCCATACACACCTATGGAAGACATGACCTTAATCTTCACAGAGTTTTGAATTTCTAATCTGAATGGGTAGCTCAATTTGCTCCATTTAAAATATAATTTTACCCCCACCCGGAGGTCCAGGTCATGTGTTCCATAGGGGGGGGGGTGTGCATTTCAACTGGGATAGCACATTGCGTCTCATGAAATGTCTCAGCAAATGTGACCCGTTGCTACTAAACCCAGAACATGTTAGCAGACCTTAGTTTGAGACGAAGCCCTTTAAAATATGCATACCATAACTCTCTCCACGCGGGTGTCGACTGCAGACGACAAGTTTCAAATTTTATTTGAATTTTTCAAAAATTTCAGAACTGTAAATTTTCATGACCATATTTGAAATCAGCATGAAAAATGCATTAAAATGAGTACAAACAAGCCTAGTATTGGTTCAGTGGTTATTAAGATAGCTCTTGATATTTTGAGAAAATTTCTCAAAACTTGGTCTTTTTATGTTGAAGCTTATAACTAGCACGCAGAGCCATAAGAATCGCTCAAGTTTTGAGCACTTTTCAACACACAAATGATTTCCCACACACAAAAAGAGGATTATTAAATTAATATCTGCGTTAACTGTTTTATAAATCTTTATTCACTGCTGTAATATTTGGGGAATTTATTGCTGTTTCGGAATATATAGACACTTATATCTAAAGAGCCATCGACAATGATACCAGATATTCCAGAGTGTGTTAAACAAATTTAATGTCAGTGTAAATAAAGCTATTTTACTAATGTTTTTATCTATATCAAACTCCCAAAAGTAACATTAAACTGTTCCGTGTTTAGTAAGAACGGGTTACACTAGGATCCACAACATGCTCATATATCAGGGGAACAGTTCTTAAACCCCAATATATTTGTACATTCATTGAATGAACTTTGAAAATTTGGGTACAAAAACTCATACTCTCTAACTTGAGGACAAATTTTGCACTATTCTTGTTTATTTGAGGTTATTGGGATGAGGCCATTGTGGTCCATATTGTTAAGGCGTGATATTCTCATTTCACAACAGTAGGTTGACTACCATTAACATTATCTGGAATAAATGTCAGTAAATAAAAATGTGTCTCAATAACCAGGAAATTGTGTTAGTGAATAACTAAGAAATGGTTCGTGATTAACGCTTAACGTTTTAACACTGTTGGGATACGCGTCGGCGTGGCAGAGCCTTTTGTCACTAGATATTAATAGCGACTTGGCATTGGCATATTCCAATTGAAATCCCTACGGAAGACATTACCTTAATCTCCCACACAGGTGGTGTGAATTTCAAACGGGGTTACTTGAATGGGTGACTCCATTTGAAATCTAACTAAATCTGATGAAGATTAAGGTCATAGGAGTGTATAGATGTCAACTGGAATAACCCATTCTTGCAAGAAAACAATTAACGTTTACCGTCCATTTAATTACAAGGTACTCTGTAGGTACTAGGCCAGTACTAGGTGACTGATTAATAATTAAGTAACTGCTGACGGTGCATGAAATCGGTTGAACACGTCCCGAGTATAGCCTTCATTATATCAGGCGAAACTCTTGATTTCGGGTGCTTTCTGAAACACAATATTTTTCAGATGTAATCATATAGATCTTTTTAATGTGCATAATATATTGGCAATTACTATTTTTTAAGCTAGAATGGTTCAAACAGAGAAAGAGGCTTACGCATCATACACTCAAAATGGAAACATTCAAACATTACAAACTGGCGCACGAGATCAAATTAATGATGCTTAATCGTTATTCTTAATATATCAATATACAGGGGAAAGAAGAATTACGCATCGCACACTAGCACACTAGAATGGTTCATTTCTCGGATATATTTATATAACGTTTAAGCAGTTTAAGATTCGCAAAACACACAAATACATTCTCAGTTAACGTATTCATTTATCCATAAAATATGGACATTGGAATTTAATGCGATATTTTGTTCCGCATAATTAAAGATGTATGAGTATTGAATGCAATATAATCTACCTATTCTAGTCTGTGCTATCTGTGCTACCGTGATACGGTCGACATTGTTTATATCAGGGAATCCACTGAATGGGCATTATTAGAAAAATCATGAATTGTAAAACGTAATTGCATATTTAAGAAACGCTAAAAACCAAGGCTAGCAGTTAGTGCTCATAGTTTCACTAGGATCCACAACATGCTCATCTATCAGGGCACAGTTCTTTAACCCCAATACATTATCACATTCATTGATTGACCTTTGAAAATTTGAGTACAAAAACTCATACTCTGCAACATGAGGTCAAATTTTGTACTCTGATTGTTTAATTGAGGTTATTGAACTATGCCATTGGGATGAGGCCATTGTGGTCCATAGTGACTCGCACTCTCCATTACACTGGTAACATTATGCTTTTTATGATATTACTCCTACAATATTATGGATATTAATCAAAAGTAGTATTCGGGGGTGGCTCACCTAGATTTACAACTCTACTCGAGCCAAGGGTGGTAGGTGGGGGTAATAAAAATCTACATGATTATAAAGCAAGCTACGTACTCTTTGTACGGCAGCGAAAGTGAAGCCAACTGTGGACGTTCCCTTTGTACTTGATGTGACATTTAACAGCTTTGGAACACTGTAGAAGCAGAGAGGATGAGCTTTTACCATCTTCTCTGGTGAAGCTCTTCTCTGTTAGTAGTAACAAGGTTAAGGACCCAAATTTATCGTGTAAATATAAGCCTGCTAATATCAAACACTGAGGATCTAACCATAATGTAAGTACCTTAGCTGCCGGGCTAATGACCATTTCTTTTAAGACATTGATTGAAATGTGGGTTCACTAAGTTGTATCTGTAATATTTATTGCTATGAGTTGAAGTTGAAGTTTATTAGGTTTTATCTCAATTCACATCAATATAAAATGGAAAATGAAAGATAAAAATATACATTATGATATTACTAAAATAAATCATAAGAACACGAAGAGTGAAGAGTAAAGAGATGTGGATGCCGCAAAGACGTCGACGCAAAGAGTGAAACTTGTGGCACCCAATCTGAGCAAGATGGAAATTTAACACACACTACAATATTAATGTGTACAATGATGATATCATGTGGCCGAAATAAGAATGAAAAGAAATATAATAAATTGAAAATCCTAATGTTGGAGACTGTTTCAAGGATTGACCAAGGGGACTTTCAGCAAGCCTGGTATTGGTAAGGATTATATGCAGGTCATTCGAAAAGCAGGTATCGTGGGTGTTGATGTCTTTGTTGGTTTCAACGGGTGCGGCGTTGGATTGTAAAGATTGTCGAGCTTTCGTCAAGCGTGACTCTGTCTGACTTCTTCAGGACAGTTTTGTTTTGATACCCCTCGCAGAAACACACAGAGCCCTTTCGAAACGTTACTCACGCACATAAATGCACACTAGGTATTCATTGCTTTTAGTAACTTTACTGCGTGGTGTTATTTTATTTGAACATTGAAGTGAATAGCAACAGTGGAGTAGTGCGTGAATCAAAAGTACTAGTAAAATATAAAATAAAGAACTTATTTTGATATGAAGCTGGTCTGAGCAGCATATGATTCCATCACCCGATCATCAACAGATAAGTTTGACAAGATCGGTTTCAAATATATTGTACCGAGGTAATTAGTGCGAATGGACAGACAGGACAGTACAAGACAGGACAGGGTGGAACCAAGTAAAAACAGAGAGTTTGAAGACGCGCTAAAACGTTAGTTTAGTAAATTGTGGTATAAGAGTCGATTAAGGGGATACCCAGCAAACACAAAACGTTTTCGACATCATTCGCAAAGGGTTATAAAAGGTTGTCAGAAAACGTTTAAATGTCGGGTTATATAAAGGGTATATTAAGGGTATAAAACGTTTTCATAACATTAAAAATCATTTTTTGATAATCTACTGCTCAGCAAATAAGAAATGTTTTAGAGAAAACGTTTAAATGTCGGGTTATATAAAGGGTATAAAACGTTTAAAAACATTCCAAAAACATTTTGAAAACTTGATTCAAAACATTCTAAACAGAATGTTATTTTGGGGTTGAAAAAATATTTTGCGAAATGTTTGCCCAAAATATTTGCAATAACGTTTTAAAAACGTTTTCATGACCTTTATATAACCCGACATTTAAATGTTATTAAAACGTTTTGAAAAAACATTTTAAAAACATTTTTGTGTTTGCTGAGTGCAAATATTTTAACATAATGTTATTTAAGAGTTGACAAAATATTTGGCAAAAAATGTTTGCAAAAATAGTTTACAATAACATTTTTGAAAACATTTTAAAAATATTGTTGTAGTGTGTTTTCGTACAAAACGTTTTTAAACGTTTTCATAACCATTATACCATTATATAACCCGACATTTTAATGTTATTAAAACGTTTTTATGTAAACCAAAAGCCAAAATATAACTTATTAAAAACGTTTTTAAAACGTTTTTGTGTTTGTTGGATACTACACCCTCGATAAATGTGTGTCTATTTTTGCATTTTTCTCAAAAACTAATAACACAGTGGTAACAAAAGTTATGTATATTATAGGGCAAGGAGTCCAACTATTACACTGGAATTTCAGTGACCCAAGACACATGGTTCGTTATTTATGATAAGAAAAGAGGTACCGCTAGAATGTACCTCATTTTTTATCATATATACTGAACCGCTTGTCTTGAGTCACTGAAATTTCAGTGTAGTAATTGGATTCCTTGCCCCAATAATATACATAACTTTTGTTACTATTGTGTTATAATTTTTTGAGAAAAATGCAAAAATAGTCACGAATTTACCATAGGGGTGTAGTACCCCCTTAAATTGTCTTTATGCTTATGTTTGAAAATAACCAATGTTGGAAATTGTTTCAAGGATTGATCGAGGGGGTTCAATAGCAGACCACCTTGAATCCTATATGTGTTTTAAGCCAGCCTGGTATTGGTAAGGTGTACCTGCAGGTCATTCGAAAAACGGGTGTCGTGGGTGGGGATGTCTTTGTTGGTTTCAACGGGTGCGGCGTTGGATTGTAAAGGTTGACGAGCTTTCGTCAAGCGTGACTCTGACTGACTTCTTCAGGACAGTTTTGATACTCCTCGCAGAAACACACAGAGCCCTTTCGAAATGTTACTCACACAGGTAAAGTTGTACAGTCAGCCACCTGGACAACCGATTCTTTAGAAATGCTTAGTCGCGCTAAAAGTCGATCGATACAATGTTAAAATCAGCACAATTCAGAGATACACCTTTTTGCTATGAAATTAATTTTCTCGGTCAAATATAAAGCAATAATTTTTTTTCTTCAGTAATGTCAGTTAAAAACTTGGTGCTTGGATATACATTTTTTTTTAAAAATCCTGGTGTTAAAATTAAGCATCAAATTGTGTTTTTTAGTGTGGTATTTTTGATTTTTATAGGCCTTGACTTCGCACGCGAGCTTTTTACGGAATTCATGTTTTAGCGTATCAAACTAATATAGTTTGCTAAAGAAAGATATTTCCCACCTCTGTAAAGCACATCGTGTGGGTCAATATGTTATAGTTTTGTCAGAATTTCCGTTTTTATTTTACCCTTTTTCCCTTCATGCTCCGAAAATGTCAAACTCAGTACTTTTATCTCGAGAGCAACCAGCAGAAATAGTCGATATTTCCTTTGTTGTTTATCCAGGTCAATTTTCCATTGAAAGCAAATTGCCCGACCAGCGATTTGGTAGCCCAAATCCCCAATTGGGTGTTCTGGTTAAACATGATCAGTAGGAGCGCTATAGGCCTGGGAATGTCTTTGCTATATTGAAGTTCTGGCAACACTGTACATTTTTGTAGCCATGCCGGTATTCCTATTAAACCCAGGGATATCGATCCACAATGCTAGTATTAGCCTTAGATTTCACGCGTTGATTTTGAAAAATGGTCAGCCGGTAGTAAAAATGGTGAAATGAAAACGCAAATTCTGACAAAACAATGATATATCGCTCACGGTGATGTGCGTTAGAAAGTTGGGAAAAATCCTTCATTAGCGAACTATCTTACTTTGAAAAGCTAAAAGGTTGATCCAAAAAAAGGCTCGCGGGCAGAGTTTAAGCCTATCAAAATCGAAAATCTTACACTAAATGACTAAATTTCACGCCTAAGTTTAACACTAGAATTTGAAAAAAAATACAGTATCAAGCACTACAATTTTTCCTGACATTTACTGAAAAAATGAAAATGATTGCTTTTCATTTGGCCGAGAAAATTAATTTTACATCGAAAAGGTGTAACTAAAAATTTAGCTCATTTCAACACCAAATTCGATCGTTTGTATTGCCTCATTAAATGACTGAGTGAGCCTTGCATAACAAAAGAATCGGTTGTCCAGGATGCTAACTGGTATGTGTTTATTGCTTTTAGTTACGTTACTGTGTGAACATTAAAGTGAATAGCAATGTGGAGTAGTGCGTGAAGTTAGTGATACACGGCTTATCTCGCGATTATATAAGGGTATAATTATATTATGTTTACTTCCTATTGCCATAGCTTTGGTTAACTCTTCATTGACACTCACATGGTACAAGGATGTATAGCAAAAGACTTAATACGTTATGTGTGTTATTGTTTCCCATGAGTCAAATATAAATGTTAACCCCAACCATGGCAAAACTTATATTTTGCTAGTGATACAAAAAGGCCTATCTTATTGGACGTGAAATAAAAACACGTGAAGACAAATCTGCACTTCCAAGGAAAGACGCATTATATGCAAATAAACAGCCAACCGTCGTTTTATCTTTTCAGTTTCTGTTTCCGTATCCGTAATAGTTTTTGTAAGTCATTGTTATTCTGAAGTGGTAGTCTGCCAGGTATGACCAATCTTTTATTCTAGCCTTTTGTTAGTTACTGAAAATTTGAAGCTCGTGAATTTCAGTGTTCGTTTTGGTAAGTTATATTGATTTTTTACATAAAACCTTGAGATGTGCGGTTGGGTGCCAATCTAGACAAAAGAAGAGTCTAAATTTTACGGTCCTAAATTCGCGGTAAATTGTACGGCTTCAATTGACTTGTGTTTGGTGTATATGTACTTACGCCTAGACGTAAGTGCCTCGTAAAAAAGTCTTGCATTGAAATATATACTAACCATGTTGCCAAGTTATAAGCAAAAGTCTTTCATATTGGCGATGAAACGAGCGTCTAAAATATCCCAATGAGGCGCGTACAAGTGGTGATTTGGTAATCATGTTTTATATTGAAATGCAATACAAAAGAATTTGCATTGGAGCAAAGTGATTGGAGCAAAGATAATGTATTCTATTCATGGCAAGCTAATCTGATAATTGGTTGGGCCTATATATGTAAGACTCGGGTTTATTTTAAATGTTTATTTTTGTAGAGCTTATTTTCAGTCATGGATCATACTGATAAATTTCGCGAGGGGGAGGGAGGGAGGGAGGGAGAGATACTTAAGTTGAGACTGAACAAGCGAGAGTGGGAGGGGGTGAGGAAGAAAGAGAGGAGAGGGAGAGACGGAAAGACTAGAAAGAGAAGAACACGAGAGGAGAGAGTAGGGACCGGGGACGGGGAGGGAGTGGGAGACTGATCATGGGGGGGCAGGAGGAAGCAAAATAGGGAGATAGACATTGATACGAGGGAAGGGCGACACTGTGGCCCTGCACAAGTGCAATGGGGCGCGACAGGCTCATAAGCGGACCTTTTGTGATTGAAGGGCTTATTTTCAACGTTTTTACAGAAAAAAGTGGACCTTTTCATTCGGATTTGCATTTTGTCATAATAATATGAATCAATTTATCACTGTCAAACACGAGAGGGTGCTAGACCATTAAAACAGCGGTCGGACACCGGTGTTCAATACTATTTTATCTCCAGCCTTTATGGGCTTTATTGACACAGGCAATTACCTCTATTGAAATAAGCTGATTGGTACTTCAGAGTTAACAATGAAGTCAGATTACAGTAAACTTACTGAATCCCTTGCGTTTTCGTATCTGAACAATAGAGTTACGGAAACTGAAAAGATAAAAAGACCCCAAGTAGATACTTTTCACTTGGGGTCAATTGTTGATCAATCGACTCCCACCATTAAATAACATATACTATTAGAAGAAGGTTCTAATGGCCCTACACATGTCAATCCTGAAGGTGAATGGGGACGTATCCCCCACCTGTTGACAAAATGACCCATTTTTGTTCTTTTCAGCCACTTTTTGACAGTTCAAACTGAATGTCCCCCACATTTGTAGACAAATTGATGCTACTGATCCTACCTACAAGACAGCTAGGGTTCTAGGGTTCATGGAAATTTCAAGAACCACAAAATTGTTCTTCCTGGTCTTTGCATTCCTTCATGTCTAAAATGGCATTTGCAGAACCCTTTTAGTTCTTTGAAAAACTATGTAAGGTTTTACACACAGTACAGTTTAAGAACCTTTTTAGGTTCTACTTGGAACCTTCTGTTTCTAATAGTGTAGCATATTCTGCATAACTTAAATAGAACAAATTATTGGCTGGTTATTAACAAAGCATATACTACAGGGTGTTCCTGAAAGAACTGTATCGTCGGGGACTGAATTGTTTGGGTATTTTAAGGCATAAACCAAGTATAACTAAATACCCGATGTGGTTGAGGAATATATCAGCTATCACATACTTTTTTAATTTTGACAATTGACAACTGCGTTTTTGAAATAAAAGAATTTGACGAAACTGGCCCATTTTCAATCCGTTCCACTGATCCAAATATCTATCAATGACAATTGACTCCTCATGCGCTGATGACACGCACAACGAAAACAGATCATCGATTGATATTTGAATCCGTGGAAAGTTTTGAAAATGAAGGAGTTTCGTAAAATCCTTATAATTATTTCAAAAACAGTGCGGTCAATTGTCAAAATTCAAAAAGTATATGATAGCTGATTTCTTCCTAAACCACGCCAATTATCTAGTTATGTTTAGTTGTGGCGTTAAAATAGCCAAACAATTACGTTTCCGACGATACAGTTCTCTCAGAGACACCCTGTACGATCTTGAATTGGGAGGGCAGACCTTTGTGCAAGTGTTTATGTGATTTGTCGTGTAAGAAACAGATATCTATTGTAACAGTACTTACTCAGTGTTTTGTGGACTGCATTGGGGATATCCATTATTCGCAAATGAATTGTCGGATCTTTTCTAATCCGAATTTTACCAAGTCCCGCTTTAAGCATGCACATGTGAAAAATAACGATATATTATTACAATTGTCTTAACGTATATAAATTATATCTTTTGATGAAAACTTGTAGAATCTCGTAGAATGTTGGTGTTGCACCTGGAATTTCGGTGTCATTCAGTATGGTGTTGGTGTTGAAGTCACTACTCTAGGGTGATTTATCATTAGAACATTACATTGCTTCATACACTCACATAAAGAAAATACAATATTCATTGTAAAAAAGGCACATGGCGAAATTTGTTTGATCTTTGGATTGACCGTCGATGCTACTTTGGTACCTGTTATTAATGAATTATTGACAAATTAATCATTATTAATGTTAAAATTACATGTCATTTACATGCAAGGATGACATATGATCACAATCGAAAGATCGAAAACATTTGGCTGCATGACTTAATGAATGTCACTTGGAAATCAAGCTAAATCATATCGAACAATGATATTGCTTTCAAACAACTTCAAATCAATGAATCATATGTTACACACAATCATATAAGAATCACAACCTACAATTTCGTTTGTGTTCCCTTGTTATGGTCTCCAACACTGATATAATGTCAGCAGAGGTTTGTTTAAGCATTTTGCTGAAGGGGTATAATTCCATTTTTATATCCTTTTCATTGTGAATATTAAGCAAACAGTAGTTTTTAAGAAGTTATAAAATTATAAATAAAATGTTATTACACATGATGGGTGTTGTTGGTAAAATAGTCATTTCGAAATGCTTTAATTTCAAGGTCGTTTTAAACAAGGAGCAAATTCTTTGTTTCTTATTATTGTAAGTTCGCTCAATGCATCATTCCCCAACATATTTATTAATACATTTTAATGTAAAGAATTTCACACTTCCATAAAATATTATATTACATAAATATTACAAAATAATAGAATAAGTAGAATGTTTAAAGTAATATAGGTTTCTCCTTTAACATACTACTAGAACTCCTTATTTCTTCTAAAAATTCTTTAGAAAATTCTTCTTTCAATTTTTATACAAAAGGTGTGTGAAAACATGCATTAGTAACAAAAAATCTCAAGGCACGCCTCGCTCCACTACACATAATGGTAATGTAGTGAGTTACTTACATGCCTACAAGTAATTAGTGATAATGGAGACACTTTATAGCAAGAAGCGTGTACTAATGACACTTTTATAGCTATTACTTACCTCCACTCGCTGACTCCAGCAAAGATAAACTAAATAATATCGCTAAAATGGTGTGGAAAAGCAGCATTTTTGTAAATTACTCCAGTAACAGAGAAATAATTGTATCCGAGAAATATTTGGTTCTTCGCTCCTCGAAAAGCTTCAACGTGAAGTAGAATTTAAACCACTGTGTTTTGCTCAAGCGTCAAGACGATTTGTTTAGATTTGATGGCTTAATAAGATAAAAATGATGCACCGATAAAAATGATGCGGTTACTGTGACAAAAATATAGATGGCGCTGTTGACTTGGAAATACAAAGGTAAGCGGGGTTGTGAGAGAATATTGGCAGTATAAAGGTTCAACGTATGAATAAGGTTGCTTACAGCGACAACATCTGGAGACAAAAATTACATACCAATTTCTAAGCGAACATACTTCTGGTTCCAGGAAAAAAAATTGGATTTAAAAATATTATCCTGTTTTGCCAAATGAAATAACGAAATTTAGTTATTTAATGTTACCAATTTTAGGATACAATCAATCTCAAAGACTTGTACGAAGACTTATTCCAGGTTTTAAATTATAATTTATGACTTGCGCCAAATCTTTGTATTTTGTGACTGCAAAGAAAACATATTATAATGCTTTTTTGATCCATTTTCCCTCAAATTGCAAAATATTAAAATGTCACTTTTATTGCCAGTTAGTACTAATTAACTTGAGATTAAGCTATGTTTCATTTCACAAAACAGGAAAATATTTTTTTCTGGAATTGGGAGTAATAGCTGATAAACATGAAGCCAGGACACCAACACTTGCACATTATTTTCTAAATTGTTGGAAAAAAACCACAACATGACATACCTTAAAGCCCTAATTATTCTAAAGTTTGTATGTTTACCACGTTCAGAACACTAATTTGCAAACTATAAAGAGGCACTAGGGGGTGGGGGTGGATGGGTGTAAGAGCCCAATACGTAACAAAATCCCAGTACGTATCAATTTGATACGTATTGGGCTCAACCTCTTCTACCTAGAACAAAAAGTGGCAAAAAATAATTCATCCCGCCCAATACGTAACAAAACTAAAATTTGATTAAAATTACTTTATTCATACTCCCTCCCTCTGTAGTGGTTTTTGTTACGTATTGGGCTCTATACATTTTTTTGTTACGTATTGGGCTCCGGTTGCTTTTCAAGCAAATTATGGATATTATGTGCATGTGTTTTTATAGAAGTACTTTATATTGACCCAGTAACTCATTTTCAGTCTTTCTAGAACAAAATATTTGACAGTGTTTTATCTCTAGACTTTGAATTTATTTGTTACGTAAATGTATTGGCCTCTGGTTATTTTAAAAGGACATTATCATGATTAGGTGCATGCTTTTGTTATAGAATTACTTTATATTGACTCAGTAACTCATTTTGAGTCATTTTGAGTCTTCTAGAAAAACAATTGACAGTGTTTTTTTCTTTAGACATAGAATTTTTCTTGTTACGTATTGGGCTCTGGTTATTTTTAAAGCAAATTATGGTTATTAGTGCGGGTTTTGGTTATAGAATTACTTTATATTGACCCAGTAACTCATTTTGAGTCATTTGTGACTCTTTCTAGAGTCATTTTGAGTATTTTTAAAACAAAATATTTGTCATTGTTTTTCGGCTGGATTTTTTTTGTTACGTATTGGGTTCTATACATTTTTTATGCGTTTTGGAGATTACACTGTCGGAAAAGCTCTTTTATCCGGATTTTTTCGCATAAATGGACATGACTTGACCTCCGGTTAATATTTATCGAAGAAAGAAAACAATTCGAGTGGGTCTAGATTTTTGTTACGTATTAGGCTCTATACATTTTTTATGTGTTTTGGAGGTTACACTGTCGGTAAAGCTCTTTTATCCGGATTTTTTCGCATATATGGACATGACCTGACCTCCATTTAATATTTATCGAAGAAAGAAAAAAAATTCGAGTGGGTCTAATTTTTGTTACGTATTGGGCTCTATACATTCTTTATGCGTTACACGGTCGGTAAAGCTCTTTTATCCGGCTTTTCGCGTAATTTTATATGGACATGACCTGACCTCCAGTTAATATTTATCGAACAAAGAAAACAATTCGAGTGGGTCTAATTTTTGTTACGTATTGGGCTCTATACATTCTTTATGCGTTACACGGTCGGTAAAGCTCTTTTATCCGGATTTTTTCGCATATATGGACATGACCTGACCTCCAGTTAATATTTATCGAACAAAGAAAAAATTCGAGTGGGTCTAATTTTGTGTTACGTATTGGGCTCTTTACATTTTTTATGCGTTTTGGAGGTTACACTGTCGGAAAAGCTCTTTTATCCGGATTTTTCGCATATATGGACATGACCTGACCTCCATTTAATATTTATCGAAGAAAGAAAAAAAATCGAGTGGGTCTAATTTTTTGTTACGTATTGGGCTCTATACATTCTTTATGCGTTACACGGTCGGTAAAGCTCTTTTATCCGGATTTTTTCGCATATATGGACATGACCTGACCTCCAGTTAATATTTATCGAAGAAAGAAAAAAATTCGAGTGGGTCTAATTTTTTGTTACGTATTGGGCTCTTTACATTTTTTATGTGTTTTGGAGGTTACACTGTCGGAAAAGCTCTTTTATCCGGATTTTTTCGCATATATGGACATGACCTGACCTCAATTTAATATTTATCGAAGAAAGAAAAAATTCGAGTGGGTCTAATTTTTTGTTACGTATTGGGCTCTATACATTCTTTATGCGTTACACGGTCGGTAAAGCTCTTTTATCCGGATTTTTCGCATAATTTTATATGGACATGACCTGACCTCCAGTTAATATTTATCGAACAAAGAAAACAATTCGAGTGGGTCTAATTTTTTGTTACGTATTGGGCTCTTTACATTTTTTATGTGTTTTGGAGGTTACACTGTCGGAAAAGCTCTTTTATCCGGATTTTTTCGCATATATGGACATGACCTGACCTCCATTTAATATTTATCAAAAAAAAAAAAAAAATCGAGTGGGTCTAATTTTTTGTTACGTATTGGGCTCTATACATTCTTTATGCGTTACACGGTCGGTAAAGCTCTTTTATCCGGATTTTTTCGCATATATGGACATGACCTGACCTCCAGTTAATATTTATCGAAGAAAGAAAAAAAAAAATTCGAGTGGGTCTAATTTTTTGTTACGTATTGGGCTCTTTACATTTTTTATGTGTTTTGGAGGTTACACTGTCGGAAAAGCTCTTTTATCCGGATTTTTTCGCATATATGGACATGACCTGACCTCAATTTAATATTTATCGAAGAAAGAAAAAAATTCGAGTGGGTCTAATTTTTTGTTACGTATTGGGCTCTATACATTCTTTATGCGTTACACGGTCGGTAAAGCTCTTTTATCCGGATTTTTCGCATAATTTTATATGGACATGACCTGACCTCCAGTTAATATTTATCGAACAAAGAAAACAATTCGAGTGGGTCTAATTTTTTGTTACGTATTGGGCTCTATACATTCTTTATGCGTTACACTATCGGTAAAGCTCTTTTATCCGGATTTTTCGCATATATGGACATGACCTGACCTCTAGTTAATATTTATCGAACAAAGAAAAAAATTCGAGTGGGTCTATTTTTTTGTTACGTATTGGGCTCTTTACATTTTTTATGTGTTTTGGAGGTTACACTGTCGGAAAAGCTCTTTTATCCGGATTTTTTCGTATATATGGAAATGACTTGACCTCCGGTTAATATTTATCGAAGAAAGAAAACAATTCGAGTGGGTCTAATTTTTTGTTACGTATTGGGCTCTATACATTTTTTATGCGTTTTGGAGGTTACACTGTCGGAAAAGCTCTTTTATCCGGATTTTTTCGCATACATGGACATGACCTGACCTCCAGTTAATATTTATCGAAGAAAGAAAAAAATTCGAGTGGGTCTAATTTTTTGTTACGTATTGGGCTCTTTACATTTTTATGTGTTTTGGAGGTTACACTGTCGGAAAAGCTCTTTTATCCGGATTTTTTCGTATATATGGACATGACTTGACCTCCGGTTAATATTTATCGAAGAAAGAAAAAAATCGAGTGGTTCTAATTTTTGTTACGTATTGGGCTCTATACATTTTTTATGCGTTTTGGAGGTTACACTGTCGGAAAAGCTCTTTTATCCGGATTTTTTCGCATATATGGACATGACCTGACCCCCAGTTAATATTTATCGAAGAAAGAAAACAATTCGAGTGGTTCTAATTTGTTGTTACGTATTGGGCTCTATATATTTTTTATGCGTTTTTGTGGTAAGACTGTCGGAAAAGCTCTTTTATCCGGATTTTTTCTCATATATGGACATGACTTGATCTCCGGTTAATATTTATCGAAGAAATAAAAAAAAATTCGAGTGGGTCTAATTTTTTGTTACGTATTGGGCTCTATACATTTTTTATGCGTTTTGGAGGTTACACTGTCGGAAAAGCTCCTTTATCCGGATTTTTTCGCATATATGGACATGACCTGACCTCCAGTTAATATTTATCGAAGAAAGAAAAAAAATTCGAGTGGGTCTAATTTTTTGTTACGTATTGGGCTCTATACATTTTTATGCGTTTTGGAGATTACACTGTCGGAAAAGCTCTTTTATCCGGATTTTTTCGCATATATGGACATGACTTGACCTCCGGTTAATATTTATCGAAGAAAGAAAACAATTCGAGTGGGTCTAGATTTTTGTTACGTATTAGGCTCTATACATTTTTTATGTGTTTTGGAGGTTACACTGTCGGTAAAGCTCTTTTATCCGGATTTTTTCGCATATATGGACATGACCTGACCTCCATTTAATATTTATCGAAGAAAGAAAAAAATTCGAGTGGGTCTAATTTTTTGTTACGTATTGGGCTCTATACATTCTTTATGCGTTACACGGTCGGTAAAGCTCTTTTATCCGGATTTTTCGCATAATTTTATATGGACATGACCTGACCTCCAGTTAATATTTATCGAACAAAGAAAACAATTCGAGTGGGTCTAATTTTTTGTTACGTATTGGGCTCTATACATTCTTTATGCGTTACACGGTCGGTAAAGCTCTTTTATCCGGATTTTTTCGCATATATGGACATGACCTGACCTCCAGTTAATATTTATCGAACAAAGAAAAAAAAATTCGAGTGGGTCTAATTTTGTGTTACGTATTGGGCTCTTTACATTTTTTTATGCGTTTTGGAGGTTACACTGTCGGAAAAGCTCTTTTATCCGGATTTTTCGCATATATGGACATGACCTGACCTCCATTTAATATTTATCGAAGAAAGAAAAAAAATCGAGTGGGTCTAATTTTTTGTTACGTATTGGGCTCTATACATTCTTTATGCGTTACACGGTCGGTAAAGCTCTTTTATCCGGATTTTTTCGCATATATGGACATGACCTGACCTCCAGTTAATATTTATCGAAGAAAGAAAAAAATTCGAGTGGGTCTAATTTTTTGTTACGTATTGGGCTCTTTACATTTTTTATGTGTTTTGGAGGTTACACTGTCGGAAAAGCTCTTTTATCCGGATTTTTTCGCATATATGGACATGACCTGACCTCAATTTAATATTTATCGAAGAAAGAAAAAAAATTCGAGTGGGTCTAATTTTTTGTTACGTATTGGGCTCTATACATTCTTTATGCGTTACACGGTCGGTAAAGCTCTTTTATCCGGATTTTTCGCATAATTTTATATGGACATGACCTGACCTCCAGTTAATATTTATCGAACAAAGAAAACAATTCGAGTGGGTCTAATTTTTGTTACGTATTGGGCTCTTTACATTTTTTATGTGTTTTGGAGGTTACACTGTCGGAAAAGCTCTTTTATCCGGATTTTTTCGCATATATGGACATGACCTGACCTCCATTTAATATTTATCGAAGAAAGAAAAAAATTCGAGTGGGTCTAATTTTTTGTTACGTATTGGGCTCTATACATTCTTTATGCGTTACACGGTCGGTAAAGCTCTTTTATCCGGATTTTTCGCATAATTTTATATGGACATGACCTGACCTCCAGTTAATATTTATCGAACAAAGAAAACAATTCGAGTGGGTCTAATTTTTTGTTACGTATTGGGCTCTATACATTCTTTATGCGTTACACTATCGGTAAAGCTCTTTTATCCGGATTTTTTCGCATATATGGACATGAGCTGACCTCCAGTTAATATTTATCGAAGAAAGAAAAAAATTCGAGTGGGTCTAATTTTTTGTTACGTATTGGGCTCTATACATTTTTTATGCGTTTTGGAGGTTACACTGTCGGAAAAGCTCTTTTATCCGGATTTTTTCGCATACATGGACATGACCTGACCTCCATTTAATATTTATCGAAGAAAGAAAAAAAATTCGAGTGGGTCTAATTTTTTGTTACGTATTGGGCTCTTTACATTTTTATGTGTTTTGGAGGTTACACTGTCGGAAAAGCTCTTTTATCCGGATTTTTTCGCATATATGGACATGACTTGACCTCCGGTTAATATTTATCGAAGAAAGAAAAAAAATCGAGTGGTTCTAATTTTTTGTTACGTATTGGGCTCTATACATTTTTTATGCGTTTTGGAGGTTACACTGTCGGAAAAGCTCTTTTATCCGGATTTTTTCGCATATATGGACATGACCTGACCCCAGTTAATATTTATCGAAGAAAGAAAACAATTCGAGTGGTTCTAATTTTTTGTTACGTATTGGGCTCTATATATTTTTTATGCGTTTTTGTGGTAAGACTGTCGGAAAAGCTCTTTTATCCGGATTTTTTCTCATATATGGACATGACTTGATCTCCGGTTAATATTTATCGAAGAAATAAAAAATTCGAGTGGGTCTAATTTTTTGTTACGTATTGGGCTCTATACATTTTTTATGCGTTTTGGAGGTTACACTGTCGGAAAAGCTCTTTTATCCGGATTTTTTCGCATATATGGACATGACCTGACCTCCAGTTAATATTTATCGAAGAAAGAAAAAAATTCGAGTGGGTCTAATTTTTTGTTACGTATTGGGCTCTATACATTTTTTATGCGTTTTGGAGATTACACTGTCGGAAAAGCTCTTTTATCCGGATTTTTTCGCATATATGGACATGACTTGACCTCCGGTTAATATTTATCGAAGAAAGAAAACAATTCGAGTGGGTCTAGATTTTTGTTACGTATTAGGCTCTATACATTTTTTATGTGTTTTGGAGGTTACACTGTCGGTAAAGCTCTTTTATCCGGATTTTTTCGCATATATGGACATGACCTGACCTCCATTTAATATTTATCGAAGAAAGAAAAAAATTCGAGTGGGTCTAATTTTTTGTTACGTATTGGGCTCTATACATTCTTTATGCGTTACACGGTCGGTAAAGCTCTTTTATCCGGATTTTTCGCATAATTTTATATGGACATGACCTGACCTCCAGTTAATATTTATCGAACAAAGAAAACAATTCGAGTGGGTCTAATTTTTTGTTACGTATTGGGTTCTATACATTCTTTATGCGTTACACGGTCGGTAAAGCTCTTTTATCCGGATTTTTTCGCATATATGGACATGACCTGACCTCCAGTTAATATTTATCGAACAAAGAAAAAAAAAAATTCGAGTGGGTCTAATTTTGTGTTACGTATTGGGCTCTTTACATTTTTATGCGTTTTGGAGGTTACACTGTCGGAAAAGCTCTTTTATCCGGATTTTTCGCATATATGGACATGACCTGACCTCCATTTAATATTTATCGAAGAAAGAAAAAAATCGAGTTGGTCTAATTTTTTTGTTACGTATTGGGCTCTATACATTCTTTATGCGTTACACGGTCGGTAAAGCTCTTTTATCCGGATTTTTTCGCATATATGGACATGACCTGACCTCCAGTTAATATTTATCGAAGAAAGAAAAAAAATTCGAGTGGGTCTAATTTTTTGTTACGTATTGGGCTCTTTACATTTTTTATGCGTTTTGGAGGTTACACTGTCGGAAAAGCTCTTTTATCCGGATTTTTTCGCATATATGGACATGACCTGACCTCAATTTAATATTTATCGAAGAAAGAAAAAATTCGAGTGGGTCTAATTTTTTGTTACGTATTGGGCTCTATACATTCTTTATGCGTTACACGGTCGGTAAAGCTCTTTTATCCGGATTTTTCGCATAATTTTATATGGACATGACCTGACCTCCAGTTAATATTTATCGAACAAAGAAAACAATTCGAGTGGGTCTAATTTTTTGTTACGTATTGGGCTCTTTACATTTTTTATGTGTTTTGGAGGTTACACTGTCGGAAAAGCTCTTTTATCCGGATTTTTTCGCATATATGGACATGACCTGACCTCCATTTAATATTTATCGAAGAAAGAAAAAAAATTCGAGTGGGTCTAATTTTTGTTACGTATTGGGCTCTATACATTCTTTATGCGTTACACGGTCGGTAAAGCTCTTTTATCCGGATTTTTCGCATAATTTTATATGGACATGACCTGACCTCCAGTTAATATTTATCGAACAAAGAAAACAATTCGAGTGGGTCTAATTTTTTGTTACGTATTGGGCTCTATACATTCTTTATGCGTTACACTATCGGTAAAGCTCTTTTATCCGGATTTTTCGCATATATGGACATGACCTGACCTCTATTTAATATTTATCGAACAAAGAAAAAAATTCGAGTGGGTCTATTTTTTTGTTACGTATTGGGCTCTTTACATTTTTTTATGTGTTTTGGAGGTTACACTGTCGGAAAAGCTCTTTTATCCGGATTTTTCGTATATATGGAAATGACTTGACCTCCGGTTAATATTTATCGAAGAAAGAAAAAAATTCGAGTGGGTCTAATTTTTTGTTACGTATTGGGCTCTATACATTTTTTATGCGTTTTGGAGGTTACACTGTCGGAAAAGCTCTTTTATCCGGATTTTTTCGCATACATGGACATGACCTGACCTCCATTTAATATTTATCGAAGAAAGAAAAAAATTCGAGTGGGTCTAATTTTTTGTTACGTATTGGGCTCTTTACATTTTTGTGTGTTTTGGAGGTTACACTGTCGGAAAAGCTCTTTTATCCGGATTTTTTCGTATATATGGACATGACTTGACCTCCGGTTAATATTTATCGAAGAAAGAAAAAAAATCGAGTGGTTCTAATTTTTTGTTACGTATTGGGCTCTATACATTTTTTATGCGTTTTGGAGGTTACACTGTCGGAAAAGCTCTTTTATCCGGATTTTTTCGCATATATGGACATGACCTGACCCCCAGTTAATATTTATCGAAGAAAGAAAACAATTCGAGTGGTTCTAATTTGTTGTTACGTATTGGGCTCTATATATTTTTATGCGTTTTTGTGGTAAGACTGTCGGAAAAGCTCTTTTATCCGGATTTTTTCTCATATATGGACATGACTTGATCTCCGGTTAATATTTATCGAAGAAATAAAAAAATTCGAGTGGGTCTAATTTTTTGTTACGTATTGGGCTCTATACATTTTTTATGCGTTTTGGAGGTTACACTGTCGGAAAAGCTCCTTTATCCGGATTTTTTCGCATATATGGACATGACCTGACCTCCAGTTAATATTTATCGAAGAAAGAAAAAAATTCGAGTGGGTCTAATTTTTTTGTTACGTATTGGGCTCTATACATTTTTTATGCGTTTTGGAGATTACACTGTCGGAAAAGCTCTTTTATCCGGATTTTTTCGCATATATGGACATGACTTGACCTCCGGTTAATATTTATCGAAGAAAGAAAACAATTCGAGTGGGTCTAGATTTTTGTTACGTATTAGGCTCTATACATTTTTTATGTGTTTTGGAGGTTACACTGTCGGTAAAGCTCTTTTATCCGGATTTTCGCATATATGGACATGACCTGACCTCCATTTAATATTTATCGAAGAAAGAAAAAAAAAATTCGAGTGGGTCTAATTTTTTGTTACGTATTGGGCTCTATACATTCTTTATGCGTTACACGGTCGGTAAAGCTCTTTTATCCGGATTTTTCGCATAATTTTATATGGACATGACCTGACCTCCAGTTAATATTTATCGAACAAAGAAAACAATTCGAGTGGGTCTAATTTTTTGTTACGTATTGGGCTCTATACATTCTTTATGCGTTACACGGTCGGTAAAGCTCTTTTATCCGGATTTTTTCGCATATATGGACATGACCTGACCTCCAGTTAATATTTATCGAACAAAGAAAAAAAAATTCGAGTGGGTCTAATTTTGTGTTACGTATTGGGCTCTTTACATTTTTTATGCGTTTTGGAGGTTACACTGTCGGAAAAGCTCTTTTATCCGGATTTTTCGCATATATGGACATGACCTGACCTCCATTTAATATTTATCGAAGAAAGAAAAAAATCGAGTGGGTCTAATTTTTTGTTACGTATTGGGCTCTATACATTCTTTATGCGTTACACGGTCGGTAAAGCTCTTTTATCCGGATTTTTTCGCATATATGGACATGACCTGACCTCCAGTTAATATTTATCGAAGAAAGAAAAAAATTCGAGTGGGTCTAATTTTTTGTTACGTATTGGGCTCTTTACATTTTTTATGTGTTTTGGAGGTTACACTGTCGGAAAAGCTCTTTTATCCGGATTTTTTCGCATATATGGACATGACCTGACCTCAATTTAATATTTATCGAAGAAAGAAAAAAATTCGAGTGGGTCTAATTTTTTTGTTACGTATTGGGCTCTATACATTCTTTATGCGTTACACGGTCGGTAAAGCTCTTTTATCCGGATTTTTCGCATAATTTTATATGGACATGACCTGACCTCCAGTTAATATTTATCGAACAAAGAAAACAATTCGAGTGGGTCTAATTTTTTGTTACGTATTGGGCTCTTTACATTTTTTATGTGTTTTGGAGGTTACACTGTCGGAAAAGCTCTTTTATCCGGATTTTTTCGCATATATGGACATGACCTGACCTCCATTTAATATTTATCGAAGAAAGAAAAAAAATTCGAGTGGGTCTAATTTTTTGTTACGTATTGGGCTCTATACATTCTTTATGCGTTACACGGTCGGTAAAGCTCTTTTATCCGGATTTTTCGCATAATTTTATATGGACATGACCTGACCTCCAGTTAATATTTATCGAACAAAGAAAACAATTCGAGTGGGTCTAATTTTTGTTACGTATTACACTTTATACATTCTTTATGCGTTACACTATCGGTAAAGCTCTTTTATCCGGATTTTTCGCATATATGGACATGACCTGACCTCTAGTTAATATTTATCGAACAAAGAAAAAACTCGAGTGGGTCTATTTTTTTGTTACGTATTGGGCTCTTTACATTTTTTATGTGTTTTGGAGGTTACACTGTCGGAAAAGCTCTTTTATCCGGATTTTTCGTATATATGGAAATGACTTGACCTCCGGTTAATATTTATCGAAGAAAGAAAACAATTCGAGTGGGTCTAATTTTTTGTTACGTATTGGGCTCTATACATTTTTTATGCGTTTTGGAGGTTACACTGTCGGAAAAGCTCTTTTATCCGGATTTTTTCGCATACATGGACATGACCTGACCTCCAGTTAATATTTATCGAAGAAAGAAAAAAATTCGAGTGGGTCTAATTTTTTTTTACGTTTTGGGCTCTTTACATTTTTATGTGTTTTGGAGGTTACACTGTCGGAAAAGCTCTTTTATCCGGATTTTTTCGTATATATGGACATGACTTGACCTCCGGTTAATATTTATCGAAGAAAGAAAAAAAATCGAGTGGTTCTAATTTTTTGTTACGTATTGGGCTCTATACATTTTTTATGCGTTTTGGAGGTTACACTGTCGGAAAAGCTCTTTTATCCGGATTTTTTCGCATATATGGACATGACCTGACCCCCAGTTAATATTTATCGAAGAAAGAAAACAATTCGAGTGGTTCTAATTTGTTGTTACGTATTGGGCTCTATATATTTTTTATGCGTTTTTGTGGTAAGACTGTCGGAAAAGCTCTTTTATCCGGATTTTTTCTCATATATGGACATGACTTGATCTCCGGTTAATATTTATCGAAGAAAGAAAAAAATTCGAGTGGGTCTAATTTTTTGTTACGTATTGGGCTCTATACATTTTTTATGCGTTTTGGAGGTTACACTGTCGGAAAAGCTCCTTTATCCGGATTTTTTCGCATATATGGACATGACCTGACCTCCAGTTAATATTTATCGAAGAAAGAAAAAATTCGACGGGTCCAGATATTTTGTAGGTTTTGGGCTCTATACATTTTTTATGCGTTTTGGAGATTACACTGTCGGAAAAGCTCTTTTATCCGGATTTTTTCGCATATATGGACATGACTTGACCTCCGGTTAATATTTATCGAAGAAAGAAAACAATTCGAGTGGGTCTAGATTTTTGTTACGTATTAGGCTCTATACATTTTTATGTGTTTTGGAGGTTACACTGTCGGTAAAGCTCTTTTATCCAGATTTTTTCGCATATATGGACATGACCTGACCTCCATTTAATATTTATCGAAGAAAGAAAAAAAATTCGAGTGGGTCTAATTTTTTGTTACGTATTGGGCTCTATACATTCTTTATGCGTTACACGGTCGGTAAAGCTCTTTTATCCGGATTTTTCGCATAATTTTATATGGACATGACCTGACCTCCAGTTAATATTTATCGAACAAAGAAAACAATTCGAGTGGGTCTAATTTTTTGTTACGTATTGGGCTCTATACATTCTTTATGCGTTACACGGTCGGTAAAGCTCTTTTATCCGGATTTTTTCGCATATATGGACATGACCTGACCTCCAGTTAATATTTATCGAACAAAGAAAAAATTCGAGTGGGTCTAATTTTGTGTTACGTATTGGGCTCTTTACATTTTTTATGCGTTTTGGAGGTTACACTGTCGGAAAAGCTCTTTTATCCGGATTTTCGCATATATGGACATGACCTGACCTCCATTTAATATTTATCGAAGAAAGAAAAAAAAAAAAAAATCGAGTGGGTCTAATTTTTTGTTACGTATTGGGCTCTATACATTCTTTATGCGTTACACGGTCGGTAAAGCTCTTTTATCCGGATTTTTTCGCATATATGGACATGACCTGACCTCCAGTTAATATTTATCGAAGAAAGAAAAAAATTCGAGTGGGTCTAATTTTTTGTTACGTATTGGGCTCTTTACATTTTTTATGTGTTTTGGAGGTTACACTGTCGGAAAAGCTCTTTTATCCGGATTTTTTCGCATATATGGACATGACCTGACCTCAATTTAATATTTATCGAAGAAAGAAAAAATTCGAGTGGGTCTAATTTTTTGTTACGTATTGGGCTCTATACATTCTTTATGCGTTACACGGTCGGTAAAGCTCTTTTATCCGGATTTTTCGCATAATTTTATATGGACATGACCTGACCTCCAGTTAATATTTATCGAACAAAGAAAACAATTCGAGTGGGTCTAATTTTTTGTTACGTATTGGGCTCTTTACATTTTTTATGTGTTTTGGAGGTTACACTGTCGGAAAAGCTCTTTTATCCGGATTTTTTCGCATATATGGACATGACCTGACCTCCATTTAATATTTATCGAAGAAAGAAAAAAATTCGAGTGGGTCTAATTTTTTGTTACGTATTGGGCTCTATACATTCTTTATGCGTTACACGGTCGGTAAAGCTCTTTTATCCGGATTTTTCGCATAATTTTATATGGACATGACCTGACCTCCAGTTAATATTTATCGAACAAAGAAAACAATTCGAGTGGGTCTAATTTTTTGTTACGTATTGGGCTCTATACATTCTTTATGCGTTACACTATCGGTAAAGCTCTTTTATCCGGATTTTTCGCATATATGGACATGACCTGACCTCTAGTTAATATTTATCGAACAAAGAAAAAAACTCGAGTGGGTCTATTTTTTTGTTACGTATTGGGCTCTTTACATTTTTTATGTGTTTTGGAGGTTACACTGTCGGAAAAGCTCTTTTATCCGGATTTTTTCGTATATATGGAAATGACTTGACCTCCGGTTAATATTTATCGAAGAAAGAAAACAATTCGAGTGGGTCTAATTTTTTGTTACGTATTGGGCTCTATACATTTTTTATGCGTTTTGGAGGTTACACTGTCGGAAAAGCTCTTTTATCCGGATTTTTTCGCATACATGGACATGACCTGACCTCCATTTAATATTTATCGAAGAAAGAAAAAAATTCGAGTGGGTCTAATTTTTTGTTACGTATTGGGCTCTTTACATTTTTTATGTGTTTTGGAGGTTACACTGTCGGAAAAGCTCTTTTATCCGGATTTTTTCGTATATATGGACATGACTTGACCTCCGGTTAATATTTATCGAAAAAAGAAAAAAAAATCGAGTGGTTCTAATTTTTTGTTACATTGGGATCTATACATTTTTATGCGTTTTGGAGGTTACACTGTCGGAAAAGCTCTTTTATCCGGATTTTTTCGCATATATGGACATGACCTGACCCCAGTTAATATTTATCGAAGAAAGAAAACAATTCGAGTGGTTCTAATTTTTTGTTACGTATTGGGCTCTATATATTTTTTATGCGTTTTTGTGGTAAGACTGTCGGAAAAGCTCTTTTATCCGGATTTTTTCTCATATATGGACATGACTTGATCTCCGGTTAATATTTATCGAAGAAATAAAAAAATTCGAGTGGGTCTAATTTTTTTGTTACGTATTGGGCTCTGTACATTTTTATGCGTTTTGGAGGTTACACTGTCGGAAAAGCTCTTTTATCCGGATTTTTTCGCATATATGGACATGACCTGACCTCCAGTTAATATTTATCGAAGAAAGAAAAAAAATTCGAGTGGGTCTAATTTTTTGTTACGTATTGGGCTCTATACATTTTTTATGCGTTTTGGAGATTACACTGTCGGAAAAGCTCTTTTATCCGGATTTTTTCGCATATATGGACATGACTTGACCTCCGGTTAATATTTATCGAAGAAAGAAAACAATTCGAGTGGGTCTAGATTTTTGTTACGTATTAGGCTCTATACATTCTTTTATGTGTTTTGGAGGTTACACTGTCGGTAAAGCTCTTTTATCCGGATTTTTTCGCATATATGGACATGACCTGACCTCCATTTAATATTTATCGAAGAAAGAAAAAAATTCGAGTGGGTCTAATTTTTTGTTACGTATTGGGCTCTATACATTCTTTATGCGTTACACGGTCGGTAAAGCTCTTTTATCCGGATTTTTCGCATAATTTTATATGGACACGACCTGACCTCCAGTTAATATTTATCGAACAAAGAAAACAATTCGAGTGGGTCTAATTTTTTGTTACGTATTGGGTTCTATACATTCTTTATGCGTTACACGGTCGGTAAAGCTCTTTTATCCGGATTTTTTCGCATATATGGACATGACCTGACCTCCAGTTAATATTTATCGAACAAAGAAACAAATTCGAGTGGGTCTAATTTTGTGTTACGTATTGGGCTCTTTACATTTTTTATGCGTTTTGGAGGTTACACTGTCGGAAAAGCTCTTTTATCCGGATTTTTCGCATATATGGACATGACCTGACCTCCATTTAATATTTATCGAAGAAAGAAAAAAAAAATCGAGTTGGTCTAATTTTTTGTTACGTATTGGGCTCTATACATTCTTTATGCGTTACACGGTCGGTAAAGCTCTTTTATCCGGATTTTTTCGCATATATGGACATGACCTGACCTCCAGTTAATATTTATCGAAGAAAGAAAAAATTCGAGTGGGTCTAATTTTTTGTTACGTATTAGGCTCTTTACATTTTTTATGTGTTTTGGAGGTTACACTGTCGGAAAAGCTCTTTTATCCGGATTTTTTCGCATATATGGACATGACCTGACCTCAATTTAATATTTATCGAAGAAAGAAAAAAAAATTCGAGTGGGTCTAATTTTTTGTTACGTATTGGGCTCTATACATTCTTTATGCGTTACACGGTCGGTAAAGCTCTTTTATCCGGATTTTTCGCATAATTTTTAATGGACATGACCTGACCTCCAGTTAATATTTATCGAACAAAGAAAACAATTCGAGTGGGTCTAATTTTTTGTTACGTATTGGGCTCTTTACATTTTTATGTGTTTTGGAGGTTACACTGTCGGAAAAGCTCTTTTATCCCGATTTTTTCGCATATATGGACATGACCTGACCTCCATTTAATATTTATCGAAGAAAGAAAAAAATTCGAGTGGGTCTAATTTTTTGTTACGTATTGGGCTCTATACATTCTTTATGCGTTGCACGGTCGGTAAAGCTCTTTTATCCGGATTTTTCGCATAATTTTATATGGACATGACCTGGCCTCCAGTTAATATTTATCGAACAAAGAAAACAATTCGAGTGGGTCTAATTTTTTGTTACGTATTGGGCTCTATACATTCTTTATGCGTTACACTATCGGTAAAGCTCTTTTATCCGGATTTTTCGCATATATGGACATGACCTGACCTCTAGTTAATATTTATCGAACAAAGAAAAAAAAAATTCGAGTGGGTCTATTTTTTTGTTACGTATTGGGCTCTTTACATTTTTTATGTGTTTTGGAGGTTACACTGTCGGAAAAGCTCTTTTATCCGGATTTTTTCGTATATATGGAAATGACTTGACCTCCGGTTAATATTTATCGAAGAAAGAAAAAATTCGAGTGGGTCTAATTTTTTGTTACGTATTGGGCTCTATACATTTTTTATGCGTTTTGGAGGTTACACTGTCGGAAAAGCTCTTTTATCCGGATTTTTTCGCATACATGGACATGACCTGACCTCCATTTAATATTTATCGAAGAAAGAAAAAAAAATCGAGTGGGTCTAATTTTTTGTTACGTATTGGGCTCTTTACATTTTTATGTGTTTTGGAGGTTACACTGTCGGAAAAGCTCTTTTATCCGGATTTTTTCGTATATATGGACATGACTTGACCTCCGGTTAATATTTATCGAAGAAAGAAAAAAAATCGAGTGGTTCTAATTTTTTGTTACGTATTGGGCTCTATACATTTTTTATGCGTTTTGGAGGTTACACTGTCGGAAAAGCTCTTTTATCCTGATTTTTTCGCATATATGGACATGACCTGACCCCCAGTTAATATTTATCGAAGAAAGAAAACAATTCGAGTGGTTCTAATTTTTTGTTACGTATTGGGCTCTATATATTTTTATGCGTTTTTGTGGTAAGACTGTCGGAAAAGCTCTTTTATCCGGATTTTTTCTCATATATGGACATGACTTGATCTCCGGTTAATATTTATCGAAGAAATAAAAAAATTCGAGTGGGTCTAATTTTTTGTTACGTATTGGGCTCTATACATTTTTTATGCGTTTTGGAGGTTACACTGTCGGAAAAGCTCTTTTATCCGGATTTTTTCGCATATATGGACATGACCTGACCTCCAGTTAATATTTATCGAAGAAAGAAAAAAATTCGAGTGGGTCTAATTTTTTGTTACGTATTGGGCTCTATACATTTTTTATGCGTTTTGGAGGTTACACTGTCGGCAAAGCTCTTTTATCCGGATTTTTTCTCATATATGGACATGACTTTATCTCCGGTTAATATTTATCGAAGAAAGAAAAAAAAATTCGAGTGGGTCTAATTTTTTGTTACGTATTGGGCTCTATACATTTTTATGCGTTTTGGAGGTTACACTGTCGGAAAAGCTCTTTCATCCGGATTTTTTCGCATATATGGACATGACCTGACCTCCAGTTAATATTTATCGAAGAAAGAAAAAAATTCGAGTGGGTCTAATTTTTTGTTACGTATTGGGCTCTATACATTTTTTATGCGTTTTGGAGGTTACACTGTCGGCAAAGCTCTTTTATCCGGATTTTTCGCATATATGGACATGACTTTATCTCCGGTTAATATTTATCGAAGAAAGAAAAAAATTCGAGTGGGTCTAATTTTTTGTTGAGTATTGGGCTCTATACATTTTTTATGCGTTTTGGAGGTTACACTGTCGGAAAAGCTCTTTTATCCGGATTTTTTGGCATATATGGACATGACTTGACCTCCGGTTAATATTTATCGAAGAAAGAAAAAAATTCGAGTGGTTCTAATTTTTGTTACGTATTGGGCAGTATACATTTTTTATGCGTTTTAGAGGTTACACAGTTGGAAAAGCTCTTTTATCGGGATTTGTTCGCATATATGGACATGACATGACCTCCAGTTAATATTTATCGAAGAAAGAAAAAAAATCGAGTGGGGGTCTAATTTTTTGTTACGTTTTGCGTTTTGGAGGTTACACTGTCGGAAAAGTTCTTTTATCCGGATTGTTTTCGCAAGGAGTTACTTGATTTGATCTCTAATTAATATTTATTTATTGAAGAAACAGGAAGTACCGACTATTTCTTTTAAAGGCGCATATTGGAATGTCATCTTTCCCTGGGTAAGATCTGACACCAGGCCAGCCCATGGCCCGAGGGTAACATGAGTATGTTTGTTTTACCTTGAAGGCAAGGATACTCTTGCAAATATGGGCTAACTTTCCCCTAGGCCCTAGGAGTACAAGTTCACAGATTTTGTTATGTTATGCGTTTGGAGGTTTGCATGTCAAAAATGGGGTTTATAGGATTTTTTGGTTTCATGGTTCGACTTCATTTGATATCCCATTAATATTAATCATAGACAAAACTGATTCCATTTGTAGGTGTTAATGTAAAAAAATGGTTTTATTCTGATATTTTTAGCGGCGAAGCCAGCTGAAGCAATACCCGTGTAACAAATCGCTTGTTAAAACCATAGTGCAGTTATGTCCACGACAAATTCACCGTGACCTTTCCAACCATAAACCCGCTTAGTGAAGATTAAACCGAGATATGCAGTACTAAACCATTATAGTAATCGATTGTCCAATGCAAATTTATTACCACGTGATAATATAAATCCAAGACCGCTACGGTCGACTTAATCCAATCGATAATGACGCTATTGACATTTACGGGCGGAGCTCCACTGACCGAGTTTTGGGGTATTTTTCAATGGTTTACTGTCATTTACTCATCAAGGTGGTCCCCCGTTATTATAGGGACTATGCTAATGATTTAAAGATTGACATGTAGAGAATAAACCATACTTGATTGACAGAAAGTACTAAGTTTGTACCTATTACGGTTTGTGACACCCCTCTTCCAAATGCGACCAAGCCAGGGCGGTCCGGTGAAGCAAAATGTGCATTGGAATAACACGGGAGTTTGGATATAGATGGTAGGATTTCTTTCTCATACAAATGTATGGTCCCTCGTTATTGAAGCATGTACCGGGTTGAAAATTCAGAAATTTTGAAAAGAATAAGTAAATGAAACATAGAGCAAGTACTAAATCATAGCTTTTATACTTTTTGATATATGACGCTAACTAGTTCATCTCCTATATCTACAACACAGCGCTACCAGTAGGGGTCAATTGCCTATTGTGATTGCCCCTGTGTTGTGTACATACATGTAGGCAACAATAATTGCATGATGCACCGAACACACTTTGAGATGAGTGTTGTGTGAGATGTGTGCAGTCCCACACAGAGTGTCCTGGGCTGTCCCACAATCTTGGTTCGGTTCCGTCTTTGGATAATGGAATGATACATAATTACATACGACCTATGAACAAAAATTTCTGTAACCCCATTAACCCGCCCCAGTTTCAAATTCCGCTTCTAAAATAGGCCTACTCCGTGCCAAAAATCCATTCTTCTTTCTCCACAAATCAATGTCAATGATTACACACACTGTCGGATCATGCGGCGATCTTTTGTGCGTAATTATAGAGGGCCAGGGAATTTACTTTATTTGAAGAAATCAAACAGCCCTAGAAATACAGATTGTAGTATAATGATTGACAGACACTATTATTTCTTTTAATGAAAACAAATTGTAATTGAAAACCCAGTAACCAGTAACCAAACATTGAACTGATTAATAATGTTACATAGTCTTCATTACCAGTCATTATCCACGGATCCGAGTGTAGAAGGGTCTAAAAGAAAGCCGGTGGACTGTGATGAAACGCGGGAATAAATTGCATAGAAGAACGAATAAAAGGAGAGAAAACGTAGAGATATAGGCCTAAACAAAGAAAGAACGTGATGGTTAACGTATAAAGAAGAGGGGAAGGAGAAAAGAGAAAACGGAGAGAGACAGGGCGGCCGTAAACAAAATGGACTCTGTTCGGACATAATGACCCCACCCCTTTAGAAGAAAAATGACAGCCCCGTGAGACCACCGCTTCCGAAATTTTATCGGCGCTTGATTCAATTTCGGACTGTATTTTGTGAAAATTTGGGTATAATATTTAGGCCTACATTGTTGACAAATAGGCTATGAAAAGCACATGAGGCCAATTTAATGTTTAGCGTACAGTCCTTTTAGAAAACAGGACATTGACATGGCCCAAAATGGGGTTAATTTTAAGTCTAAAATAAACCAAAAGGAAATTGCAAACTGTATTTTTTTCACATTTCTGTCGACTGAGCAGGAGAGGGGAACTTGCCACTCTGCCCCAGGGCGATACTCCATTGGTGCTGATTTAGGGTGTGGTGCGGAGGGTAATCGGACACGCACGTATTTTTTCAATCTTGCTAAATTATTACTTCAGTGTCTATTTCGTGTAATTGATCTTTTCGGTGAATCCATAAGCCTTTGCGATTACACCTGATATGTCGTCATTTGACTTCAGTACGCGTCAGGCCGATCCGAACATCGTTTAGCAAACATCGTTATTGCGATATTGTATATAAGTCGACGTGACGTCAAGTAACGACATCTCAGGTGTACTCGCAAAGGCTTATGGGATTTACCGAAAAGAATTGGATGCTGGGATATGTTTTTAAACATAAAATACATTTTTATAACTGGTATTGTTGATGTTTGGTTACACATTTGATGTTGTTTCAGTTATAATATGGTAGCATATTAGGCCAAAAAAACTTGTCTTGCCCTCCCAAGCCTAAAATCTGGTGGTACAGCCAGATTTTTTTTACCAACTCAACTATTTGATACCTACTATTTCACAGTAACATGAGTGAAGAGAGGCAAATGCACAATATCGGCTGTATTTTCTACCCGATGTTGAATATTTTATTGAAGTAAATAATATCAAGGCCCTTCACAATTAACTCTTAGTTTACTTATTTAATTTTTTTTAAATTTGTTTAAATGGTTTTTTTAAACCCAAAATAAACCGGGCCCATAATTATTTTCGCGATTTTCACCCGGCCGCGGATGGCAACACAACAACTTTTTTTTTTACCTAATCATAACACTTGTATATCGATCTAATCTCCTAAGAGGAATACACACATTATTTTCATTTAAATGTTTACGACTTTTTATCGTTTCCGGCATATGAAATCTTAATTTCGTTATGAGTTCACCTACAAAAATATGGAAAATGTATAAAAAACAGTGTAGGTAACATTTAAATGTACAATTATGCTAAGCTTGAAGAAGCTATCATTTTATACAGGACAGAAGTTATAAGAGTGGAGGTAGAACTTTTTGAATGGCCCGCGTATATCAAGGATGTTCAACGCCCCCTGGGAAAATGCCACAATGAAATAAAATATGAAATATAATCTTCAGTAGATAGCAATGACTTCACATAACAATCTGCTATCATTTGATAGCACTGTCTTTACATAACCATCAGCTATCTTCAGTAGATAGCAATTACTTCACATAGCCATCAGCAACCTCAGTAAATAAATATGACTTTACATAGCCATCAGCTTATATATCAATAGATAACAATGACTTTATATGACCATTTCTAAATTGGCAAATACTGTATCAAGTTGACAATTGATATAGGGCCGTAACCCTCACCCTAACCTTTAACCCTAACCTAAAGCCCTATAACTATAAATCTTAACCCAAGTCCCAAACCAAAACCCTAACCACAAGCAGCGCCCTTACCATTACGCTCTGAAAACCTTAACCCGAATATTCTAAACCCTAAACCATTACCCTAAGTCCAAACCCTAAACCCTAACCATAACTAATTCGGTGGGTTGGGATTGTATTTAGCAGTTCAGCATATAGGGGGCGAAAATGTCAGGTAGGCGAAGTGTCCTGTTTCCCTTTAGTAGATACGTGGTGTGTGAGCACTATATTCAGCAGTTCAGCATATAGGGGGTGAAATGGTAGGGATGCGAAATGTCCTGTTTCCCTTTAGTAGGTGAGAATAACTTCACAGAGCCATCAGCTAACCCCGGTATATAGCATTAACTTTACATAGCCATTAGCTATCTTCAGCAGATAGCAAAGACTTCACATAGCCATCCGCTAATATCAGTAGGTAGCACTGACATCACATATATCCATTAGCTATCTTCAGTAGATAGAAATGACTTCACATAGTCATCAGCTATCTTTAGTAGATATTAATGACTTCACATAGCCATCAGCTAAACTCAGTAGATAACAATGACCTCACAGAGCAACCAGCTATCTTTAGTAGATAGCAATGACTTCATAATAGCCATCGGCTTTCTTTAGTAGCTGGCAATTACTCCATATTAGACATCAACTATCTTCAGTAGATAATAATAACTTCAAATAACAATGACTTCATAGAGCCATATCTTGAATAATTAGCAATAACTTCACATAGCCATCAGCTAACCTCAGTAGATAGCAATGACATCACATAGCCATCAGCTATCTTTAGTAGATAGCTTCACACAGTAATCAGCTATCTTCACCAAATATAGCAATGACTTCACAGAGCTATCAGCTATCTTCGGTAATGAAATGAATTGACACAGCCATCAGGTAACCTCTGTAGATAGCAAAGACTTTGCAGAACAAGCAGCTATTTTTAGTAGTTTGAAATGACTTCTCAGGGCAATCGGCTATCTTCAGTAGATAACACTGGCTATCTTCAGCAGATAGCAATGACTTTATATAGCCAACAGCTATCTTCACTAGTTAGATAGTAATGATTTCGCAGATATTTATTTGATAGCACTGACTTCACATTGCCATATCGGTTATCTTCAGTAGACATGGTAGATAGTAATGACTTCACAGAGCAGTCAACTATCTTCATTTAATAGCACTGACTTCCCATAGCCATCAGTGTCTTAAGTAGATATCAATGAGTTTACATAGCCGTCAGCTTTTCTAAGTAGATAGCAATGACTCCACAGAGCCATCAGCTAACATCAGTACATATCAAAGACTTAACTTAGTCATCAGCTATATTCAGTAGATAGCAATGATTTCAGAGAGCCATCAGCTAACATAAGAAGATAGCAATGACTTCACATAGTCATCAGCTATCTTCAGTAGATAGCAATGACTTTAATAGTCATCAGCTACATTCAGTAGATATTAATGACTTATCATAGCCATCAGCTATCTTCAGTAGATAATAATGACATCACATATACATTACCTAACTTCAGTAGATAACAATGACTTCATAGAGCCAGCAGCTATCGTGAATAGATAGCAATAACTTCACATAGCCATCTAGCAAAGTAAGCAGGGGCGTCGTTAGACCAATCGCATTGGAGGGGGGGGGGGGTATACGGCATATTTTGCCGACGGAAATATTTTGGTCTGTCTAATACAATTGTGAATTGTAGATCCCAAATTTATTTTTTCGCCAGGGCGCTCAAGAATCTAAAAAGTGTGTGTGTGTGTGTGTGTGGGGGGGGTGATAATCAAAATGTTTCCTCAATATTTTTTTTCATTATTAACTACTTTTACAATAACAATATTGTATAACAACAACTTCCGCACATTGGCTTTTGTAATCTGCCGAAAATCCTATATGTTTTGCCGACAACCGTCACTTTTACCGACAACATTAAGAATTGGAGGAGGGGTGTCTCACCCCATACCACCCCACCCCCTTCTAGCGGCAGCCCGCAAAATTACGTCACCGCAATCAAAAAGGAATGACTGGGCACCATCCCAGCAAACACAAAAACGTTTTAAAAACGTTTTTAATAAGTTATATTTTGGCTTTTGGTTTACATAAAAACGTTTTAATAACATTAAAATGTCGGGTTATATAAAGGTCATGAAAACGTTTTAAAACGTTTTGTATGAAAACACACTACAACAATATTTTTAAAATGTTTTCAAAAATGTTATTGTAAACTATTTTTGCAAACATTTTTTGCCAAATATTTTGTCAACACTTAAATAACATTATGTTAAAATATTTGCACTCAGCAAACACAGAAATGTTCTTAACATGTTATTTTCAAAACGTTTTAATAACATTTAAATGTCGGGTTATATAAAGGTTATGAAAACGTTTTTAAAACGTTATTACAAATATTTTGGGCAAACATTTTTCGCAAAATATTTTTTCAACTCCACAATAACATTCTGTTTAGAATGTTTTGTATCAAGTTTTTAAAAATGTTTTTGAAATGTTATTAAAACGTTTTATACCCTTTATATAACCCGACATTTAAACGTTTTCTCTAAAACATTTTTGTTTGCTGAGCAGTAGATTATCAAAAAATGATTTTTAATGTTATGAAAACGTTTTATACCCTTAATATACCCTTTATATAACCCGACATTTAAACGTTTTCTGACAACCTTTTATAACCTTTTGCGAATGATGTCGAAAACGTTTTGTGTTTGCTGGGATACTAGCATATATTCCTTCCTTCCTATAGTTTCCGGCATGTTTTTGTCCTTTTGGGGCGTCCTCTTTCATGATATATCTTTTAATTTTCTCTGTTTAATGATGAACGTAACGTTTATATTAAAAACCACATAGGCCTACAGTTTATTGGTAAATGACCGACTTTGTTTGGAACAGAAATCGCATGTGCTCAAAATGGTTTGTGGCCGAATTGGCGTGGGACCGAATTGTTTTGGATGCGAATCGACCTGGCCCTCAAGACGGGTATGGTCGAGGACTCAGGGAAGGTAATATGGATTCTGCTTAAGGGGGTATAATACCATGATTTTGAACAGTATACCTCTTATTTTTTTGTTGCAAATTTATGAAGTACATAATTTATTCTCTTTAAGTAGAGTACATGAATAGAATACATTAAATTCTTTGTTATACTATCTATAGAAAACTTATTCAGCAATGCATGCTAAATAACACTGAATAAATTAAATAAACTTTTCCACAATGGATGCATAGTCAATTTAATACTATATACCTTCTATAATGTGTTGTTTTTAAAAGGCTATAGGTCAGGTTATATGTCACTTGGTTCAGGTCAAATTTAGGCATCCATTTTGAAAACTTGTGATAGTCTGTGATATCATAATGAGGCATCAATTTTGATATTTTGTCTTTTACTGGATATAATATTTAAAAGGTGTGAGGTGGATATACTAAAATACCTTGGGATGTAAATGGTGAGTACAATTTAGATTGCCTAGTTGAGATGGATTGGACACATAAATATAAAATAGTTACCAAAATCACAAAAGTGAAGCTTACGAAAAACTACCTAATATGGTGGTATAGGTGACAAGAAATACAATTTTTTTTCAACATTGCTGTAGTGTGGTTGTGGTAACCTGTTACCTATGGCTTAATTAAGTTTCAGTGAAATAATGTCGCAAGTTAAAAAATATAGCTCAAAATTGAAAATAGAAGCATTTTAACCAGTTTGTTTTTTGATAGGTGTGGAGCACCAAGTTCATGAAGTCATAAAAGAAATCAGGAACCGCTTATTCCCATTTTACATATCAACATTATTTCCCTAATGTGTAATAGCAACACATATCCAAAATTTTAACGAAATCCGTTGATAGTAAGCTTTCCAAAATGAAGTGAATTTAAAACACCAGTGATGTACCACCTTTTGCCTTCTACCTTTAAAAGCATGTAAGTTACATTGATACCGATGCCACCAATAGAACGAGATTTGCCCCTTCATTTTGCATACCACTTTGTCCAATTGTTTTTCTCATTTCTTCACAAAATGCAAAAAAAAAATGCAATGGGTGTAGTACCCCCTTAAAGGCACAATTAATGCACGATTTTTTACAGATTTTGTTAAAACCTTTTTTTGCAAATTTGTTGTATGTTTACACATGTGCCAAACTTTCAGACAAATTTGGTGTGATTGCAGGACAACATAATAGAAAATCTATGATTTTCACACATTTCAGATTTTTGCAGTATTTAGGGAGCGGTCATTATTTAATTACGCCAGCGCGGGGGGGATGGATGATTTCCATATTTTTTCTCGATTTTTACGTTCTCCCTTTCAGGTTCCCCCCCACCACCACCAATCAGGTAAAAAAATTGATGTTCTCCTCTCCTAACTAAAAACAAGTCCTTGGTCTGTTTTGTTTTTGATTTGTTTTTATCGAATGCTTTCGGTTGACACTTGTACTGGTTCTCACATTATCCAGTCAGAATGTTACAGCACTAAAATCATAGATTTACTTTTTAGAGTTAACAAGTCACTGTACACCTGATCATGTGATGCCGCGATGTAGGCCTACAAAAAGTATAAAAACAAGTTGGAAATTATTATGGAGGGGAAATGACGTTTCTTGCTTCCCTTTGAACATGAAATTGCTGCAAGAATATCATGGGCGTGCCCAAAGACATCGACAGGGGGTCCAGGGGACTCAATGCTAGGCCTCTGTCGGGGTCCAGAGCCTCAGTGGGAAAGCCCCTCCCCCCCGGAAAATTGACATTCGACTATTTTGAACTAAATTGATGGTTAAAGGCATATGGCCTATAAAGTTAGGCGCACCAGGTGCATAACAGGAGGCTAGAGGGGGGGGGGGGGGGGGCGGATTCCAGAAAATGGATTCTCTTCTTCTAAATTTGATTCCTGGTTGACCCAGGCGGCGGATGACATGATCGAACCGGCAACTCGTGAAACCGCCCGGCCGTATGGCATTTTCCAATATACTCGGTTAGTTTTGTGGGGTTCATTATCGAACCCCAACGGTTTTAGCTTGTATTTATATTATTTATCAACATAGGCCTATTTGTTTGTGATATTTCAAGCGTTTTAAATTTGAAAATAATCCCATTCAATTACACGGTAGACGATGAAAATTTACTGAATTTAGAGAATGCAATGCGGCCACCACCTGGGTTGACCCACAAAAGTGTTTGTGGGGAGTGAAAATGTTTATCATTTGGTGTCGGTTTCACCAAAGTATTGTCTTTTTTGGAAAGAGCTAACAAAAATATATACCAATTTAGTCATTTTTGGCGATATTAGCAACTTGAAAAAAATTGACTAATTATTTTTGAAATTTTAGGTTAAAGCAATAAAAAGGGGTCATCGGATATGCATGGGGGGGTAGTAACTTCAACTTTTTGGTGTTCATTCAAGACATTTGATTTTTTGGTTTTTTTTACGGCTTTGTCCCAATAATGTAATTTATACATGGTAAATGTTTGCAAAATGGAAAGTATATCAAGTTGCGATGGATATTTGGATCAAAAGTCAATACAAACATTTTTCTGAGACCTCTGGTTTTTGACCTATGAACTCTTGAAATTAAAAGTAGGCACTAATGCGTGTTTTAGTGATGGAGCCTCTTTTATCATCTTGAGCAGTTTCTTGCATTACAAAAGTTTGTATTAAACTTTATATTATTGATATACAAGCTTTAAGTTTAAGCTATTAGGAGCATTCAAAGTGAAGGCAGTTTCCATGGCAACGGCCACATATACTCATTTTAAAGCAAATTCTCCCAGTAAAATTGAGCACATTTCTCAGTAAAATAAAAAATGGGAGTAAATGGGGCCACGATCTAGAGAAGGGCAAGTTTTGAGAGGAAAATAATAGTAATAAAACAATTTTAAAAATTAAAAAGAAAGAATACAACACACGGTCAACCCTCTTAAGAATGTAAGCATTAAAATAACACCTTTTCTGGCCCACCAGGATAATAATTTATAATTTTTCATAATTTCCGAATAGGATTTGCACACACGTTTAAATAGCTTGATATCAAATTATATCAGTGACATTAACAAATATCGTATATTGGACATATTTTTCGTATAATTACGATATTCGCCCATTGGCTTACTGAACAGAGCTAGATAATTATTATCTTGTGTAATAAAAATCGATGATCGAATAATTATAACTTTTTCGCAAGGTACCGATACCAATATGAATATCCGATTCATAATAAATTGTAAGTATGGGATAATACTGGACACTTCACCCCGCACGCTTTCACCACGTATATTTCCACGCGGCCCGCACACTTTCATTCCAGCACACTCTCATCCCGTACGCATTCGCCCTCTAAATAACAAGCTATTCTATGTTCAAAATGGGAAGAATGGGCCGGTCGGTCCAGTCGATTTTTTTTAAACTTCAGATTTTAACAATCCTAACAAGTATTAAATACTGGTTCATCCATTAGGGACATTGTCAATTTTTACTACTGGATATTTGTTAGATAATCAATTAAGACTAGTCTTTCAAAAAAATTTAATTAAAAAAACCATTTAGTTTCTATATCTGTACAAATTTTAAAATAAATCCTAACTCGATTTTTTTTTTCTTTCTTCGATAAATGTCACGGAAAAAAGAACTTTTTCGACAGTGTCGGAGCCAAAACGCATAACGTAACAATTAGACCCTCTCCACTTTTTTCTTTTTTCGATAGGTATTAACCGTAAGTCAGGTCAACTCCATTTATGCCAAAAAATCCGGATTGAAGAACTTTTTTTTCTTTCTTCGATAAATATTAACCGGAGGTGAGGTCAAGTTCATACATGCGAAAAATTCCGGATAAAAGAACTTTTCCGACAGTGTAACTTCCAAAACGCATAACGTAACAAAAATAAGATCCACTCGATTTTTTGTTCTTTTTTCGATAAATATTAACCGGAGGTCAAGTCATGTCCATATATGCGAATCCGGATAAAAGAGCTTTCCGACAATATATCCTCCAAAACGCACAAAAATGTATAGAGCCCAATACGTAACAAAAAATTAGAACCATTCGAATTTTTTCTTTCTTCGATAAATATTAACTGGAGGTCAAGTCATGTCCATATATGAGAAAAAATCCGGATAAAAGAGCTTTTCCGACAGTGTAACCTCCAAAACGCATAACATAACAAAAAGTTAGACCCACTCGAATTTTTTTCTTTCTTCGATAAATATTAACTGGAGGTCATGTCATGTCCATATATGCGAAAAATCCGGATAAAAGAGCTTTTCCGACAGTGTAACCTCCAAAACGCATAAAAAATGTTAAGAGCACAATACGTAACAAAAAATTAGACCCACTCGAATTTTTTTTTTTTCTTTCTTCGATAAATATTAACTGGAGGTCAGGTCATGTCCATATATGCGAAAAAATCCGGATAAAAGAGCTTTACCGACAGTGTAACCTCCAAAACACATAAAAATGTATAGAGCCCAATACGTAACAAAAAATTAGACCCACTGGAATTGTTTTCTTTCTTCGATAAATATTAACCGGAGGTCAAGTCATGTCCATATATGGGTAAAAATCCTGATAAAAGAGGTTTTCCGACAGTGTAACCTCCAAAACGCATAAAAAATGCAAAGAGCCCAATACGTAACAAAAAATTAGACCCACTCAAATTTTTTTCTTTCTTCGATAAATTAATATTAACTGGAGGTCAGGTCATGTCCATATATGCGAAAAAATCCGGATAAAGGAGCTTTACCGACAGTGTAACTTATAAAGAATGTATAGAGCCCAATACGTAACAAAAAATTAGACCCACTCGATTTTTTTTCTTTCTTCGATAAATATTAACCGGAGGTCAGGTCATGTCCATATATGCGAAAAAATCCGGATAAAAGAGCTTTACCGACCGTGTAACCTCCAAAACACATAAAAAATGTATAGAGCCCAATACGTAACAAAAATTTAGACCCACTCGAATTGTTTTCTTTCTTCGATAAATATTAACCGGAGGTCAAGTCATGTCCATATATGCGTAAAAATCCGGATAAAAGAGGTTTTCCGACAGTGTAACCTCCAAAACGCATAAAAATGCAAAGAGCCCAATACGTAACAAAAAATTAGACCCACTCGATTTTTTTTTTTCTTTCTTCGATAAATATTAACTGGAGGTCAGGTCATGTCCATATATGCGAAAAAATCCGGATAAAGGAGCTTTACCGACAGTGTAACCCATAAAGAATGTATAGAGCCCAACACGTAACAAAAAATTAGACCCATTCGAATTTTTTTCTTTCTTCGATAAATATTAACTGGAGGTTAGCTCATGTCCATATATGCGAAAAAATCCGGATAAAAGAGCTTTACTGACAGTGTAACCTCCAAAACACATAAAAAATGTATAGAGCCCAATACGTAACAAAAAATTAGACCCACTCGAATTTTTTTTTTCTTCGATAAATATTAACCGGAGGTCAAGTCATTTCCATATATGCGAAAAAATCCGGATAAAAGAGGTTTTCCGACAGTGTAACCCATAAAGAATGTATAGAGCCCAATACGTAACAAAAAATTAGACCCACTCGAATTTTTTTCTTTCTTCGATAAATATTAACTGAACGTCAGCTCATGTCCATATATGCGAAAAAATCCGGATAAAAGAGCTTTACTGACAGTGTAACCTCCAAAACACATAAAAAATGTATAGAGCCCAATACGTAACAAAAAATTAGACCCACTCGAATTTTTTTTTTTTTTCTTCGATAAATATTAACTGGAGGTCAAGTCCTGTCCATATAGGCTTAAAAATCCAGATTAAAGAGCTTTTCCGACAGTGTAACCTCCAAAACGCATAAAAAATGTGTAAAGAGCCCAATACGTAACAAAAAATTACGACCCACTCGAATTTTTTTTTTTCTTCGATAAATATTAACTGGAGGTCAGGTCATGTCCATATAATGCGAAAAAATCCGGATAAAGGAGCTTTACCGACAGTGTAACGCATAAAGAATGTATAGAGCCCAATACGTAACATAAAATTAGACCCACTCGAATTATTTTCTTGATTCGATAAATATTAACTGGAGGTCAGGTCATGTCCATATATGCAAAAAAATCCGGATAAAAGAGCTTTACCGACAGTGTAACCTCCAAAACGCATAAAAATGTAAAGAGCCCAATACGTAACAAAAAATTAGACCCACACGAATTTTTTTCTTTCTTCGATAAATATTAACTGGAGGTCAGCTCATGTCCATGTATGCGAAAAAAATCCGGATAAAAGAGCTTTACCGACAGTGTAACCTCCAAAACACATAAAAAATGTATAGAGCCCAATACGTAACAAAAAATTAGACCCACTCGAATTGTTTTCTTTCTTCGATAAATATTAACCGGAGGTCAAGTCATTTCCATATATGCGAAAATTCCGGATAAAAGAGCTTTTCCGACAGTGTAACCTCCAAAACACATAAAAAATGTAAAGAGCCCAATACGTAACAAAAAATTAGGCCCACTCGAATTTTTTTTTTTGTTCGATAAATATTAATTGGAGGTCAGGTCATGTCCATATATGCGAAAAAATCCGGATAAAAGAGCTTTACCGACCGTGTAACGCATAAAGAATGTATAGAGCCCAATACGTAACAAAAAATTAGACCCACTCGAATTTTTTTTCTTACTTTGATAAATATTAACTGGAGGTCAGCTCATGTCCATATATGCGAAAAATCCGGATAAAAGAGCTATATCGACCGTGTAACGCATAAAGAATGTATAGAGCCCAATACGTAACAAAAAATTAGACCCACTCGAATTTTTTTCTTTCTTCGATAAATATTAAATGGAGGTCAGGTCATGTCCATATATGCGAACAAATCCGGATAAAACAGCTTTTCCGACAGTGTAACCTCCAAAACGCATAAAAAATGTAAAGAGCCCAATACGTAACAAAAAATTAGACCCACTTGAATTTTTTTCTTTCTTCGATTAATATTAACTGGAGGTCAGCTCATGTCCATATATGCGAAAAAATCCGGATAAAAGAGCTTTACCGACAGTGTAACCTCCAAAACACATAAAAAATGTATAGAGCCCAATATCTAGACCCACTCGAATTGTTTTCTTTCTTCGATAAATATTAACCGGAGGTCAAGTCATGTCCATATATGCGAAAAAATAGCTTTTCCGACAGTGTAACCTCCAAAACGCATAAAAATGTACAGAACCCAATACGTAACAAAAAAAATCCAGCCGAAAAACACTGACAAATATTTTGTTTTAAAAATACTCAAAATGACTCTAGAAAGAGTCACAAATGACTCAAAATGAGTTACTGGGTCAATATAAAGTAATTCTATAACAAAACCATGCACCTAATAACCATAATCAGCTTTGTTCTAGAATTATTCAAACTGACTCAAAATGAGTTACCGGGTCAATATAAAGTAAGTTTATAGCAAACAAAAAATGCAACTAATCACCACAATAACCAGAGACCAATACGTAACAAAAAAGTCAAAATTTTCTAGAAAGACTCAAAATTCAATTCAATTCAATTCAATTCAAGTTTATTTGGTTTCTTCTCACATATATATACAAATTATTATTAAATACAGATAATCAAATACATTATAAATTATATGAGATGTGGATGCCATCAAGAACGCTGAGCGTGTGGCTGATGGCACCCAAGGTTACATGAAAATATTACAATGAAAAACATAGAATTTAATAATTTATTAAATATGAAAATAACATTTTTGCAAAGAAAAGAAAAACAGTAAATGGATGTCATATTAGGTACATTATACCACATGAATATATTTGACAAAAATTACTTTGATATGAACTAGAACATCCATGAAAATGAGGGTGCAGAAAAAAAGCATCAAGGGGGGGGGTAAGGAAATTTACATGATTGATGCGTACTCGTTATTGACGGTTTCAGAGTGGTATTGATCCAGGATATAATTTTTCATTCGTTTTTAAAGGAGGATAGGGAGCAAGAGTTTTTAATGTCGTCGTTCAGTGAATTCCAAGTGGTAGGTCCCTGGGTTTTAATTGTGTTTTTGGCTAGCAGTGTGTTTGTCGTCGCGATGTTAAGGTCAAGGGCCTGTCTGGTCTCATAATTATGAATTTCAGAATTTGTCATGAAATGATTATTTGGTAAGTCCTGTGGGAGGAGGTCATGGTGGTAACGATACATATGAGTTGCTAGTTGAAACGTGTAAATATCACGAATTTTTAGTTTTTTAAGGAAATGAAAAGAGGGGTTGAATGATCCAGCCAAAGTGAATAAGTGCATGTTCTGATGATTTTCTTTTGCATAATGAAAAGGGATTCCAAGTTACTATTATTTTTATCACCCCATACCATTGTACAATAGGATAGGTATGGTAGCACCAGAGTGTTGTAAAGTGTTTGGAGGGAATCCTGGTTTAAAAATGGTCTGACTTTCCTAATTATGCCGTTATATTTTGAAACGATTTTTGATATATGGGATGTATGGGTCTTCCATGAAAGGTTGTTATCAATTAAAATACCTAGGAATTTAGTTACTTCTACTTTTTCGATATCTTTATTATCAATTTCAATGTTAAAATTATGGTCAGGTTTATTGTTGTATTTATTTTTAAAGATCATGAAGTTAGTTTTATCTATATTTAATGAAAGCTTATTGAATTTAAACCAGTTCGAAATTTCCTTGAGTTCTTTATTTATTAATTCTTCAAGTTGTTCTGGGTCGTTGTGGGAAAAAAGAATGTTGGTGTCGTCAGCAAAAATAATAAAATGGGAGGAAGGAGATGAAAGTGGGAGGTCATTTATATATAAAAGGAATAAAAGTGGCCCAAGGATTGATCCCTGTGGGACACCGCATATTATGTCACCTTCTGCAGATTTCTGGTGGTTATAAACGACATACTGTTTTCTTTCACAAAGATAATTTTTATCCATAGATTGGCAAGACCTCTGATACCGTAGCTATTTAGTTTGTGGAGAAGTATATCATGGTTGAGGGTATCAAAGGCCTTGCTTAAGTCTAAGAATATCCCAAGACTACGCACCTGTAATTTTGCAGTAAAGGTCATTTATTGCCATGTATGTGGACCGGTTTGGTCTAAAACCATATTGGTGGGAACTTAAGATATTATTTTTAGCAATGAAATCAGAAAGCCGGGTGTATATTATTTTTTCAAGTATTTTCGAGACAGAAGGTAATATTGAAATCGGCCTATAATTACTACAAATCTGATTATCACCAGATTTAAAAATTGGTATTACTTTTGCGATCTTGAGTAAAGATGGGACAATGCCTGTGAGTAGGGACCTATTGAAAATATGTGAGAGAACAGGGCTATTTCATTGATTATTGTTTTGAGTAGTTTAGTGCTTATATTGTCAAAGCCACTACTGTTGCTAGCCTTAAGTTTTTAGTTATTTTAATTATTTCGTCAGGGGATGTTGGGTTTAAGAACATACTGCTATGCTGATTTAATGAATTTAGTGGAGAGATGTAGTCATCGTCAGGAGTAGTTATTTTCTCAGCTAGCTTAGTGCCTATGTTGGTAAAAAAAGTATTGAAGTTATCGGCTATTTCAGTTGAATTGGTAATTTTTTTGCCATCTTTATCTTTAAAGAAGTCGGGTAATTTGGTACGTCTGTTTCTACCTAGAAGATTATTCAATGTTTTCCAAGTTTCTTTCATGTTAAATTTATTTGATTCAATTTGGGCGGTAATATGGGATTTTTTGGCTGTACGTAGTAAATTATTTAATATATTTCTATATTTAGTATATTTAAGTTTATTTTCTGATGTAGGTTTAGAGATGTACTTTTTATATAGTTTATCTTTAGTTCTGATTGATTTAACAAGGCCTGTAGTGATCCAGGGCTTACGTGGTGATTTACGTTTGGACATTTTAGTTGTTCTTATAGGGCAGTGGATGTCTAATAGGCCAGTGGTTTTATTAATGAATTTCGTGTATGAGTTTTCAGGATTATCGTCGTGGAGTATAAAATCCCAATTGACAATAGACAGGGAGTTTTTGAAACCTTTAATATTATTTGGTTTGAATTGCCTTGTTTGTTTAGTTATAGGTTGAGAAATGTTATCAAAACGAGAGCCTTTAACAGAAATAAAATTTGGGAAATGATCTGATAGGTCTGTAACCAAGTTGCCAGAAGTTATTTGGTTATCAGTATCATTTGTAAAAATATTGTCAATTAGCGAGATTGTAGTACCGGTCTTGGTTGTGTAGACTCGGGTGGGTCGATCAATACAGGGGAAAAATGAATAGGCGTACATCAGATTAACGAATGTATTGACTTGATGGTTATGGTCAAATTTTAGGAGATCGATATTGAAGTCGCCTAAGACAAAACATTTTTTCCTTTCTTTAGAGATGGTATTCAGGGCTGATTCTAGGTCAGAAATGAACTGATGGTAATCGACATATTCTGGTTTATAAATGACGCCAACGATTATATTTTTATCAGGGATTTCGATGAAAACAGAGTCGCAGTGAGTGGCTTTTATTTTAAGGTCAGGTCTTTGAATGAAATTATGTTTAGAGTGGATGAATAAGGACGCACCTCCACCAGATCTATCGGGGCGTATACAGTCTATTCTGTCATAGTTGTCAAGGTCAATTAAATTGGATTCATCGGTTGAATTGAACCAGGTTTCTGTAAAACCTATAATGTCAAAATCATGATTTAGAATCGAAATGTAATCCACAATAGTACTAGCCTTTTTATTAATACTTCTGGTGTTGTGGTGGAATAAAGAAAATTTATTTTGGCGGAGGGCATTTTCATTAATAATTGAATTAGTGTCGTAATATTTGCATTTGCAGCACAGGTTCAGGTCAATGTTACATGAATTATCTGAAGTTTGGGAATGTGAATTGAGTACGCTACTAAATTTAGACGGAGTGAATTTGTGCTCTGACATGAAAGTTGACAAATCGGGCATGGTGCGAACGGGACAAAGGGTGCAGGAGAGAAACTAAATTAAAGTGGAATTTGGTTTAAAAAAGCAAATAAGGTTGGATTTGGTCTGAGGGAAAAGAGGAAAGAAGCCATTTTACGAGAACAAGTTGAAACCATGAAGATAAAATAAATTCATGGTAAAGTTAACAATCAATATGTGGTTTAGAACAAATATAAGGGACTCATAGTCCCCTTTGATAATAAATACAATACAAGAAGTAAATACATTGTAATTCCAGCTGTGTTTTGAATGATTTCGTTTGGGGCACAATACTAGTTGAAAAACTCTTTCAGTACTGGATCAGCTGTCTGTATTTTACTGATTATTGATACATGCAGGTCATTCACATATGACTACAATGCCATTCATGGAGTTCACAAAGCCAAGAAACCGATTGCAAGGGTAAAATAGTATCCTTGATCAAGAATAATGAGGGAACACCTGGATTGTAAAAAAAAGCAGATGATCCTATTATAATGTGGGATAGCATGCATGGACGGCTAACAGAGTCAATTGTGAAAAACCTACATGCCTCGGTTGACTGGTGAATATTATCAAAGAATAACTGATGATTGATGTACAATACATGAGATAAATACAATGCAATTTCAGCTGTGTTTTGATGGATTATGTTTGTAACACAATAGTAAAAGTCTATGAAAAGTACTCGCAATACTAGATCAGCTGTCTGTGGTTTACTGATTATTGAAATACATGCAGGTCATTCACATATAACTACAATGCAATTCATGGAGTTCACAAAGCCAAGAAATCGAATTTCAAGGATTAAACAGTATCCTTGATCAAGAAAAATGAGCGAACACCTGGATTTTTTTTTGAAGAAAAAACAAAACACCCCAGATGAAGCCTAATTATCTTGTGGGATAGCACGCATGGACGGCAAACAGAATGAATTGTGGAGAGGAACAATTGCAAGTTGTTAAATTGCGAAAAACCTACATGTATCGGATGACTGCTGACTTGTATGGATGATTAAATCAGATTAAATCAATGAGATGACCATTACCCCAGTATTGTAAGATAATATAATGGTAATAGATGGGAAAAAAAATAAGTCTCATGGTAATGAGATGATTACCATATTACAATGTATCAAGAGCACGCAATCTAATACATCACGAGTTATTATGCATCATTGGTAACAAGAAAAACCAGTAGTATTTAAAACATATTGAACATGACAATGTTATATAACAGACTGTTATGAACATTTATATCAGGGTGATCAAAAAACTTGGATAATATAAATCACATCAAATATACCTTACGCGATAACAAACATAGCTTTAGTAATTTAAAAAAAATAAATAAAATGAGGGGGAATATGTGGGACGAATTGACCCCTTGCACACAAATTTTAGACTGACCGTATCAGAGAATGAATGTGAGTGAGATTCACCTGTTGGCAAAAGATGGATAGATCAGTGTGTGTACAAAAGATCAATTACCATTTCCACGTTATCACAACGCTGCGGTGATAAGTGCATTTATTATATAATCAGGTAGCAAAATGATAACAAATTTAGACATTTCATGTAAATTATAATAAAGTAATAATGTTGATTAAAATACCGTACGTAAAGTATACTTATAACACTGATGAGATGTTGGATATAAAACACCTAGAGTCATTCAATAACAGTTTATTGATGGTTCAATTATTATATGCAATAAGTGATAATAAACATAGTTTATAGCAAAGACAAATGAATAAATTGTGAGGAAATATGTGGGATGAATTGACCCCTTGTACACAGATTTTAAACTGAGCATATCATGGAATGAATGCGAGTGAAATGCATCTAAAGACAAAAAGCTGGATAGATCAGTGTGCACAAAAGATCAATTACCATTTCCACGTTATCACAACGCTGCGGTGATAAGTGCATTTATTATATAATCAGGTAGCAAAATGGTTACAATTTTGGTCATGTCATATAAATTACAATAAAGTAACAATGTTGATTAAAATACCGTGAGCAAAGTACTTATAACACTGACATAGTGATGGATATAAAGCACCTATGATCATTCCAGAACCGTTTATCAACAAGAGCATTTTATTGATGGTTCAATATTATATGCAATAAAGTTAGTGATAACAATCATAGCTTATAGCAAAGACAGATGAATAAATTGAGGGGAAATATGTGGGATGAATTGACCCCTTGTACACAGATTTTAAACTGAACATATCATGGAATTAATGCAAGTGAAATGCATCTAAAGACAAAAAGCTGGATAGATCAGTGTGTGCACAAAAGATCAATTACCATTTCCACGTTATCACAACGCTGCGGTGATAAGTGCATTTATTATATAATCAGGTAGCAAAATGGTAACAAATTTAGACATGTCATATTAATTACAATAAAGTAACAACCCAGTAGCAAAGTTGATTGGAATACCGTAAGTATGTTTAATACTGCCATGATGTTGGACATAAAGCACCTTGAATCAATCAAGAACAGTTTGTCAAAAGGAGATGGTACAATGGTTCATTCATAAAGTGATAACAAACAAAGCTTATACAGAAAAAAATAAATAAATTGAGGGGAAATAAGTGGGACGAATTTACCCCTTGTACACATGTTATCGACTGGACGAATCATGGAATGAATGCGAGTGGAATGACCAATAGACAAAAGCTGGATAGATCAGTATGTGTACAAAGGGTCAATTACCATTTCCACGTTATCACAACGCTGCGGTGATAAGTGCATTTATTAAATGATCAGGTTATATCATGAATCAAACAGCTACAATGGTTTATAATACATCATGCTGTTTTAGCGGATAAAGTAAACAAATATGTAATTAATCATGCGATCGTAAGGTATACAGGGATCCAAGTAGGATGAGATCATACAGTATGATGTGATACGTGCTCAATGGGTCATTGATCGAAGAGGTGGTACAAATACTATCCCGAGTACAAAGCCACATGGACGATAATGCAAGGCATGAATAGCTCCAAAACAATGCAAAAGTGCAAATAACACTGCCAGTGATTTAATGAAGTGGTACAAAATACTTCGAGTGGAGCAATGTGATCAATGAAGAGAACAAAGCCAAAGTGCAAGTAGCACAGCATACTGTACAATAATCCAATAACAAGGAAAAATAAATACAATTCAATAATACATGCAATACATTAAACAAGAAATGTCTTTAAAAAAGACGACGCAGTGATTGAAGAAAAAAAAAGGTTTAAGAATAATTGAGCAAGTTCAAGTTCCAGGGACAGTGGAGAAACCACTCAGGTCACGTTGTTATGTGACCAGACTGCGCGAAGCGCTTAACCAGGCACTTTACTCATCAAAAGTATACGGTTGGCCGTTTCTTCGCCATTTACCGGCAAAAAATCTAAGCTTAACGCCATCTTTCCAGAGTTTCATTACCTGAGATCCCCATTTCTTCTTCTCTGCCAGATCAATCTTTGTTAGGTCATCTGCTATGAAGTAACTTTCCTTGCTTAATACTTCCCTGGTATGCTTCATGATGAACATCTTATCCCGATAAGACAGTAGTTTGACTAATATGTGTGGCGATTTACCGTCAATGCCTCTACCGTCGCGGTGGGCACGTTCTACTCTAATATTACTGTCCGATTCAAAATGTCGCGATATGATGTCCTCTACTATTTCAACACACTTCTCATCCTCTTCAGCTGGTATCCCCACAACACGAATATTGTTCCTTCTTGAAAAGCGTTCTTGTTTATTGATGAGCTCGTCGTGTATACGCATTTTCTGTTGAAGGTTATCCATGTCTTCTTTTAGGCCGGTGTTGTCTCTCTCTAGCGAGGAAACTTTGGTTTCCAGCTCGTTAATGCGTGAGCTCTGGAATTCTATGGTTTTGTTCAGCTCCGTCTCTAAAGATTTCATCTGAGCCATTAAGTTATTGAGAGTTGCCTGCATATTAAGTTGGAATGATCTTATTGTTGATTGTATGTGGTTTTGTAACTCACTTGTCGTGGTGGTGTCAGCCATTAAGGGTAGCGTAAACTCGGCACCCGCACTGGTTGTAGCACGGGTAACCATGGCAGTACCAGCGACGCCATTTTGTTGTTGGTTTGGGTCGCTGTCAGTTGCTGTTTTTGTCTTTTCTATCGTCTTCTCAGTCTTCTTACTACCTCTTCTTCCCGACATGATGATCTCAATCCACTTAATTTAACGTGATGCAGAATACACAAACGTGTGATAATAGTTGGCTCCCTCCTCTTGCCTCAAACAGTTGCAGTTTTTAACACATTTTTCGGAGCTCGATGTGGACACGTCCACACTCGCTCGCTGACTATAGACAAAATGACTCAAAAGGATTTACTGAGTCAATATAAAGTAATTCTATAACAAAAACATGCACCTAAAACCCATAATTTGCTTTAAAAATAACCAGAGCCCAATACGTAACAAAAAAATCGCGTGGAAGGACGTGAAAGTGCTCGATCAGGATTCCAACTGGTTTAATCGTGGTGTAAGGGAAGCCATCAACATCAGACGCCACCCCAGTTCACTCAACAAGGACAAAGGCCGCCACCAGCTACCTCCGGTCTATGAACCTGTTCTGTCACATGACATCGTCAGCTCGTCATGTGACATCCCAGATCAATAACTCAATCACCATCAGTTTGAAAAAGACACAGAGTCGTCGTGTCGAAAGCTCACGTAAGTGAACAATTTTAGTTGTGTGTATAGGTTTAAACTCTACCAATATAAAAAAATTCTAAGTCTAGAGAAAAACACTGTCAAAATTTTTTTTTCTAGAAAGACTCAAAATGACTCAAAAGGATTTACTGAGTCAATATAAAGTAATTCTATAACAAAAACATGCACCTAAACCCCATAATTTGCTTTAAAAATAACCAGAGCCCAATACGTAACAAAAAAATTCTAAGTCTAGGGAAAAAACACTGTCAAAATTTTTTTTCTAGAAAGACTCAAAATGACTCAAAAGGATTTACTGAGTCAATATAAAGTAATTCTATAACAAAAGCATGCACCTAATCATGATAATTTCCTTTTAAAATAACCAGAGGCCAATACGTAACAAATAAATTCCAAGTCTAGAGATAAAACACTGTCAAATATTTTGTTCTAGAAAGACTGAAAATGAGTTACTGGGTCCTTCTATAAAAAACACATGCACATAATATCCATAATTTGCTTGAAAAACAACTGGAGCCCAATACGTAACAAAAAATGTATAGAGCCCAATACGTAACAAAAACCACTACAGAGGGAGGGAGTATGAATAAAGTAATTTTAATCAAATTTTAGTTTTGTTACGTATTGGGCGGGATGAATTATTTTTTGCCACTTTTTGTTCTAGGTAGAAGAGGTTGAGCCCAATACGTATCAAATTGATACGTACTGGGATTTTGTTACGTATTGGGCTCTTACAGATGGGTAGGGTCGCTTGTGCTGCTGGTACGCACGCCGTGTCTGTGATGGTTTTGTTATTCCTAAATATACCATACTGGAGAGATCCGGAGTTTTGAAAATCAACTTTGTTTGGCTTATTGTAAATAATTACATAAAGTGTAGCAACTTGGTCCCGAGCTAGTTCATGTACAAGAACACACCTGAATAAACACACAGAAGTCCCGTATTATTTTTTACACTTGCTTTTTTCATAAGCACATTTTCTGTTTTATTTTACAATGCGATGTTGCACCAAAAGCTGGTTCATGTTTTTGTCATTACCCAGCAAACACAAAAACGTTTTAAAAACGTTTTAAATAAGTTATATTTTGGCTTTTGGTTTAGCTAAAAACGTTTTAATAACATTAAAATGTCGTGTTATATAAAGGTCATGATAACGTTTTAAAACGTTTTGTATGAAAACACACTACAACAATATTTTTAAATGTTTTCAAAAAATGTTATTGTAAACTATTTTTGCAAACATTTTTGCCAAATATTGTGTCAATACTTAAATAACATTATGTTAAAATATTTGAACCCAGCAAACACAAAAATGTTCTTAAAATGTTTTTTCAAAACCTTTTAATAACATTTAAATGTCGGGTTATATAAAGGTCATGAAAACGTTTTTAAAACGTTATTGAAAATATTTTGGGCAAACATTTTTCGTAAAATATTTTTTCAACCCCAAAATAACATTCTGTTTAGAATGTTTTGTATCAAGTTTTCAAGAATGTTTTTGGAATGTTATTAAAACGTTTTTATACCCTTTATTTAACCCGACATTTAAACGTTTCCTGTAAAACATTTTTGTTTGCTGAGCAGTAGATTATCAAAAAATGTTGTTTAAGGTTATGAAAACGTTTTATACTCTTAATATACCCTTTATATAACCCGACATTTAAACGTTTTCTGACAACCTTTTATAACCTTTTGCGAATGATGTCGAAAACGTTTTGTGTTTGCTAGGTACGTTCTCACAATACACATAGCTACACATAAAAAGATAAAAACAATGCAACAAACAAACAAAGAAACACACAAAGAAGAGAAAACAAAGACCAAATAAATTAAAAAGCAAAAATATACATTTTGTGAGGTAAAAGGTAAACAGAGTCATTTTATTTATTCAACTTTGAACTCTGCGATCTCTATTGTATTTCTTTCCACTTGGGTGAATCTTAAATTCTCAACCAAAATAGCGATAGCAATCCGGGCTAGCAAAGCGAGTGAGTAATGAAATGTATACGTGGCATACGTTGGATAGAAAGTTGTGTCCCATATCGGTTAATTTTGATTTTGCATGTTTATCGAAGCATTCAATTCGGTGTCAAACGGTAATGGTTGGTGTACATGACGAAATATTATTAACAACTGGTCATAAGAGCAACAATTTCGGTGGAATGTTTTTGATTACGTATAGCTAATTGTTCACTGAGCAATTACATAAGGAAATGGTATAACAGAGACAGTTTGTGGACGAACAACCTGGTGAAAAAGACGGTATTTGTTAAACAGAAGCATGGGTTTTCACCTCCAATGCCCCACACCCTTATTGCCGAAGAGGAAATAGATTTCTATTTATTCCGTATTCGTTGCTTATGCGGACAGTAGCATGGAACGGAGTAATTGAGTTGGTTATGATCAAGTCACTGTAACAGTAAGTTTTGCACTTCAAGGAGATAAATTAATAAGAACAAAATAATGTATGCTATAAAAATATTGTTTATTTGTTTGTCTTTAGGCATTATAATAATAATTTAGTTTTGAAATATTTGACTAAAACATAAATTTGTCCAAGATCTCAAAAGGTAGTCTTAAGAGGTATATTGGAGCAAAGGCTATATACAAATAGCTCAAAATACGTGCAAATCTATGTTATCTACTAACTTAAGGGTATACGATGTATTGTTGGTTGAAGCAGCCAAAAAAGTAGTTCGCGAATGGTAGTGAGCTTTAGCAAAAATTGCATTGCTCAATTCATAGCGAGCGTGTAGAAGAGTTCAAATATTACAGATATACTTTTGTAGGTCCTGTGGTTCTTCGTTATGATGTAAAGAGGGCTGAAACAACAATACTTTTGTAAAACGTACATAACTCATTAACAACAATAAATTAAGCAAGTTTTCAAAGTATATGATTTGTAGAATGAACTTTTGCAAAACACCAAAGTGTTATTTTTCAATAATAAATTTGATTCAGATAATGAAAATCAAGAATCTGAAAATGTGAGAATCTCCGGGATTCTCCCGGTGTAATGAAATAAAATTATCTAACATTAACCATAATCAGTAATCATTACCTATTGTAAGTTGTTTGGTTATTGCCCTTTCTGAGCATTAGAATTGTCCATTATTATTATATATTATTTAATCACAAATCGTAACCCTAAAACATATTTCTAATCCAAAGAATCCGTATTAGGTGTATATCCTAAATTCTACCAGAATAAAAGATTTATCCCAACGTGATTTTGCTCCTGGCCTCGTTCAAACCCACTGTCCGTTTGGGTTGATGTCTGCATTTTATCTAAAATAAATTCATATAATTAAATAAATGTGGTGTCCTGAAATCAAATAGATCTAGTTGGAAAAGGTTTGCTAGTCGCCGCATTTGTTGGCTTAACTTTCAAAGTGCGAGTACTATCATAAAATATACGTCTAGCCCTCTTTTTTTGTTCCATTATCTATTGTATTTCTTTTGTTCAAAGTCTGGTCAACTGTCGATTATATCAAGTAATGTGGACAGGTCAAGATAATCTGGACAGGTCAAGATAATCTGGACAGGTCAAGATAATCTTGGTCAGGTCAAGATAATCTTGGTCAGGTCAAGATAATCTTGGTCAGGTCAATAAATTTTGAACAAGAGAAGTACATGTTCATATTTAGAAACACTGGCCATATTATTTGACTTTTTGGACATTTCAACAAACTTAAAATGCATCAAAGTTTAATATATTTTACACGATCAGCATAAATTATTATTGAATGACACCAAGAGCACCTTTATTGAATAATGCAAATTAGTTTGTATTATGTCTTAAAGCCTGTATAATTAGGACGAGGATGTCAATCTACCTTTGTCCCCCCTCTCCCAACTAACGCAGATTCCGACAAAGTAGGTAACAAAACAAGAGCCATGAGGTCTTACAAATTAAGTTCAACCAAGGATATTTTGCACCTAAAATGCAGTACATTACAGGCCACAAGACTAGATGTAGAAAAACTACAACAATCTGCGGCCTAACCCCAACCAAAAAAGGTCGAGGAAGGTACTCAGGAATATGCGTTGATTTGGTTCAGGACATTTGTTCTATAAGTATATTAAAGATAAATATAAATTCTATGGTGTTAAATGAGTTACCGCCATGTCTAGGTAAAACACACCCACTTTGACCTTTGAACTATTTACATATTCATTATTAATATTACGAATATGTATAATCGAGTGGGACATGACCACAAGTGAATTGAATAGAACCTCCGGTTAAAAGCAATGCTGTATTGATTTGATTAAATCACTTTCAATTGACACGAGATAAGAGTCGTAGACTCAAACGCAGGACACACGGGAAGAATATTACACTGTCTCGGTGTGTTTTTATTTTGGAAAACCCTAAACTTACACAAGATAATCATATCAGCTTTTCCAGTTTGTCTTTTGGAAAATGAATAAACCATAACAACAAATTTGTTTATTTTGGCTCACCGTATATGTAAGATAAACGGTTCAAAACAGACCATTACCATAGATAATCGATGTCTTGTTGAGGTATGGTTTGCATGTTAGTCGCTGGAAGGCTCGACCCTTCGGGGTCTCGCCTTCCGAGCGACTAACATGCTCACCATACCTCAACAAGACACCGATTATCTATGGTAATTGTCTGTTTCTCACCCTTTATCTACTACATAATGTAATAATTCTAATGCCTTTTAAGCCGCGTTTCATGACAAAAATACGACAAGATAATGATAGGAAGCTGAGTCGCCTGTTGCTATCACTCTTTAATTTGAATTCTATTACTCTTACGACCCATTATTCAAAATCGCGCACTGTGATTTGTTAAAACACGTCACGTGAGAGCCCATTATTCTGCAATAATGGGTCAAGCGCCGTAACACATTCTACGTGATGTTTTCTCTTTAAATCGCACTATTTTCTGGTAATAGAATAGAAATAAAGGGTGCAGCATTATCCTTTACACGCAAATAATGTGTCCTCGGCAGTAAAACGTTTAAATAATGGGTTCGGCTGTGCCTCACCCATTATTTACGTTTTTACTGCCTCGGACACATTATTGGGGTGTAAAGGATAATGCATTACCCTTTATTTCTTAAATATGACCCAGTTTTCATTTGGAGAATGACAACTTTTGCATTTTCAACCCTCAAAATAACATTAGAAAACAGGTCAGCAAGATGTAAAGAGTTACTTAAAAGTCAAATGTCATGACAAATCGACATGATATAGAAAAATAAAGCGCATGTTGCTATTAATTTTAAATTTGAGACACTTGTACACAAATAAACAAACGAATGTCACACACATTTTTTCATTTTGCATATTTAATAATGTTTAACCTAAAAATGTAACTAAGAAAATAAATAACATTTGAAAAACATGATGTAAACAATTGCTTGGTAAGTAAAGAAAGAGCAGCTTGTTATTAAGTTGCACCTATTTAATATGGGAAATCTTTGTTCATGTACCTTTTAGGAAAAGCGTGTATTATGGCTGGAGCTAGGCCAGCTACGGATCCTGATTCGTATTATCGCGTTCATAAAGCACTACACCTTGTTGCACACGAGGCAATACCATGTGTAGACAAATGTCTCTCAACTTGGCATGCAAACCAGGCAATACCATCCTGCACAGGACAGTGTCCGATTGGAAAGAAGCCTAAACCACAAACATCATGTCAGAATTGCCTGGCTTGGTGTCAAGCTGTAGAAGGTGCTTTTTATTACCAACCACCACAGACACCACAAATAACCTGGTCTAACATCAACCCATCAGATCTAGGAAAGGCGTATGTGGAAGTCGGCAAGGCTTTTGTATTGCGGCTTCCACATAAGCAAACCAAAGCTGCTGCAGCCAGTTCTCAATATAACAGCATGTCAGATTTCGACTCGGCGTCTCTCTTGATGATAATGGCAAGGTTTGCTGGGTTTCATTATGGAACCAAGTCCAGTTACGACACCATCATGAAGGTTCGTTACTTTTCTTGACTTTTCAATTTTACCTTTCGACTGAAAAAGCCATTGGAAAAGCTCAGAAAATTATGTGTAGGCAACATGCCCTGCGCGAAAAATAACACAGTTTTGTGAATCATGTATTGGGAAATGAAAATAATATAATCGAGTACAGATTATCCGAATTTCTTCCCCTATATGATGAATTACAGTGGATATATAACTCACTTAACTTACAATTTTAGCCGATATCACATCAAGTGATCTACGAACTGTTACTAGGGACCAATCAAGCCAAATGGACTTTTTAAATATTTTCAATATATTTATTTTGTAATTCTTTTTAAACACTAGATGTTAAGGAAGATGAGTTAAACACCAAATTAACATATTTCAACACTAGATTAAACATGTTAACCCTTAACAATAAATACATCAAGGATTTTAGATATTAAAAGTGAATACACATTTTCTGTAAGAACTAAACACCCTGGTTATGAATTAAATATCTATGCGGTTTAAATTGATATTTATTTTATAAACAGGGTGTTTAATTGTGTCTATATAATTATTTAATGTATAAATACTTTAAGGCGTGTTCACCTCTTTTTTTCCTCCACAGTAACAAAAAAACATACTATAAGCTATCCTAGGTAACACCTACTACGCCAACTGTCTATTCTAGTATATTTGTCATTACTTTGACTGCAGGTTGCTGGAATAAGAAATGAACTGTCTCACATGCGATTGCAAGATGACATGCAGATAGATGATCAGAAAGTGAAGAAATACTTTCAAGATATTGAAGATTTAGTCACTCTCTTAGAAACCCTACAGCCACAACATTTCACTGTAGCGCAAGTTGTCAAAACTAAACTTACCGAGGTACGAATTTTGTCTCTCTGTTCGATTGGGTCATACCGGTGAAACATTCTGTCATATTTAATACATAGAAAAATAACACAGATTTTTGTCTGTAGTGATTTCGAAACGCATATCACGGGCTAAAAATTATCACGTCTTTGCTCATGCAGTAACACATTTTGATAGAAACGGTTCTTCAGAGTCGTGATACTATTTTTTCTGTCTGCACACTTAATCAGATACGAACGGAGCCAGTCACAGCAAGGATGAAGGATGAAATCAATTTTGAGCTGAGACGCGACTTGACGGATTTATCGAGGAAGGTGGACAATTTGGCGGATCACGTCAGCAAAACAGAGCTCAAGAACAGTAAGTTGTTCATCTTTTTTTGTTCCACATCCTAATTATGTTGTGTGTGTAATTATTTTCCTGTCTTTAACATGACGGTTTTTTTTCAAAGTGGACATATCTGGCGTTGAACTTCAGCTACCTGCCTTCTGAGCCTTAGATAGGGTTCTTGCAATAATGAAACGAAAGGAACGGAAATTCTGGAAGTGGTCTGCCACAAGTCGCTTGCCCACCTATGTGCCTTGACAAAAAAATAGCCAATAGGACAAAAGTCCCTCGTGCCATCTGGGATGCAGGCCAACGTGATGTTAGATTTGTATGCCTTTTTTGACCAGTTTTGACCATCAAATGTTGCTTTACTGAAAGTCACCTTAACCCAACCTTTCCACGCTCTGAAAAAAAGTAAAAGAATTTGACCAGGCCAGTGGTATAGGCATAGCAATATGAGTTGTAATAAGTCTTAGCTGTGTTTCAATTGCACATAACATCAGTAGAATTATATAATTCAATTAATCGTTTATAGATAGTAAACGGATACTAACTAATAATATGACCTCGTATTTCGTTATTTTCAGAATCTGCAAATGACAAGTCAGAAGATGATATCTTACACCAGTTTCAGGAAGAAATTCGCTTCTACTATCTAAATTCTCTTTGTAAAATCCCGTTATTCCCCGGTGATTACGACTCATGTGTCGACCTACAAGATATTTACACCAAGCTTTCCTTAGAAATCAATCTCCCGCAGCCTTGTCGTCCCATAAAGATGCCGCTTACTTCTTATGATGAGATGTTTACACGTCGTACACCTGAAGGATATCCCCACACTAAATTGTTACTCTCGGCTCCAGCCGGATTGGGTAAAACAACAATATCGGCCAAGATCGCGTATGATTGGGCAACGCAGGTGGAAGGATCACCACTTACAGATATCACTTTGCTCTTGGTACTTAACATGCGAGGGATAGACCATACATCAAATCTTGAGGATGTAATTCTGAATCAGATTTTAGCAGATGGTTCATCTATAACCGCGGAACAGATTCGATGCATGATCCAAAAGAATGAAGAAAAGGTCGTCATAATACTTGACGCTATTGACGAGTCCGACAGAAAGCTTTATTATCAACCATCGGCATGTGGAGATATTGTGAAGATGCTTATGGGTAGACATCTGACGACTTGCAGACTACTTGTAACGACTCGTCCCTGGCGAACTGCAGAAGTAAAACGCAGGTGCCAATCAACCTATGCCCAAGTTGAACTTCAAGGATTCAACAAGGAAGATGTCAGAGAATACATCAGGAAATTTTTCAAACATGAAAAGAGTATGGGAGATTCTTTGATCGAGCACTTGAATCAAAATTCCTTGGCATCCGAAATTGCATCAATACCCCTTATGGTCCTCTTACTTTCTGTATATTGGAGACAGGTTCAAGAAAAAGCCCTACCACGTAAAATCGGTCAGCTATTCAACGCAATCATCAATATCATGCATCACCACTATGTTGAGAAGAACAAAGATACCAAGAGTACAGGCCTTGCAGATCATGACGATGATATCAAGCAACTCGTGTGTCGGATGGGGAAAATGGCCCTGCAAGGATTTTGGCCTCCAGAAAACCGCGTTGTATTCTCGCCCGACGAAGCATCAAGTGCCAATGATGTTGAGATGGCTTGCAAAATTGGATTGATTTCACAACAAGAATCCAGTATTTCAGTCATGTTGGATCTTACAAATCGTAAGCAAACAACGCTAACGTTTTTCCATAAGACTTGCGGTGAGAAATGCGCAGGAGAATACCTAGCAAGACTTGCTGATGTGGATCCTAAAGAATTGTCATCAAAGTTGCGTATGCTGAAGACAGTCCAGGAAGCACTAAGCGTCCAGCTTATATTGCAGTTTGCATGTGGCTCTAATATCAAAGCCGCTGATATGATTCTTCACAGATTAATGGACATTTATGAACCTGAATTGAGGCCAATTATGTCGAGATATTCTGACGAAAAATTGCAGTTTGAGGAAACACTACCAGTACAAAATTTTATTGATCTGTGTTTGAGGTGCAATTATGAAGGCGGTGCTGAAGATCAGTTCAGCGGTTTATTGTTTGATCTCTTTTCAGGTGGCAATGTCTACTTTTTTGGCATATCTGCATTCAGTGCTGTAGCACTGGGATACTACCTCTCACATTGTCAACCTGACTATATCAGATCCATTAAACTGCGAGCATCAGGACATAATACTGACGATGCATTATACACAGGGACATTAGGCTATTTTTTCAGACGAGCTACGAAAGAATTAACAAATGTTCCAGTAAGTGATATGCAAAATATCTGTAAAGACTACCTGGCAAAACATCCAAACATGCATAGTAGCAATGCAGCAATGGCGCCATACGCGCCTGCTGTATTGTTATCCTTAATTCAGGTATGGCAAGCATGTGAAGGATTACCTACTCCACAGGAGTCCAATATCGCACCCATTATAGACAGCTTGAAGCACACTCACCTAGAAGTATTCAATATTGAAGGCTTCAGAATAGGCAAAGTCAATATAGACAATTTGCTGATTATGATTGAGAGAGGCAACCTGTCACATCTACTTGCACTAAATGTGGGGAAAATTGGAATGAATGGATGTCAAATGGATCGTTTAGCAATAGGAATCAAGAAAATGCCACATCTAAATGCAATTGATGTATCTTGGAATGAATCTAATAAGTGTCTGTCAATCCTATCGGAATCCCTGCCATCCATGCAATCACTACAAACTATTAATGTGAATGGACTCTCAGCATCAGTTGAAGATATGACTGAGTTTGCTAAGAAATTCCCCCAGTGTAGATCACGTTTGTTGACTTTGAAGATGGATAGCAACCACATGGATGACGTAGTTTCCTCACTACTTACTGAGCATCTTCCCATTGCAAGGTTATTGAGGGAATTCAGCATCAGTGTGCATGGTCTAAGTAAGGCATGTCACAACCAGCTTCTGTTAACCATGAGTCATCTGTCTCGTTTACAATGGCTGATGATCTACGATAGTCAATATCCAGATGACATGATGATGAATATGGCTAACGTGATGCAATCACTACCTGACCTGGTGGACCTCACACTGAGTACTGGCAATGACACATCACCACAAGTCAACAGTGTTACCTGGCAGCATTTCAAGGCTAGTTTGCAGAACATGAGTAAGCTGAGGGCTCTATTCCTCGTTCACATTGCACTTGAGAAGGATGACTTCACTGACCTTGTGTTGTTATGTCGGAGAATTCAATACAGTGAGCTAGTGTAAGTAGCATTCAGTTTGAAATACATTATCATGATATGCCACTATAAGAACGGTGAAGTTAAACGATAACATTAACAAGCTGTTGGAAATTCCAAATACTCTTGTTATCAACATGCAAATTCATTACATTGCATTACAGTGTGCAATAATTATTAACGTTATGTGTTACCTTGGTTATCTGATATCCCTGATATCGTTAGCATTGCTAAACTTTAATCTAATCTAATCTAATCTAATATAATCTAATCTAATCTAATCTAATCTAATCTAATCTAACAGATCCTACGTTTTTAAAGTTGCAGCTTTTAAAGGCCACAAGTGACTACCCAGCAAACACAAAACGTTTTCGACATGATTCGCAAAAGGTTATAAAAGGTTGTCAGAAAACGTTTAAATGTCGGGTTATATAAAGGGTATATTAAAGATATAAAACGTTTTCATAACATTAAAAAACATTTTTTGACAATCTACTACCCAGCTAACACAAAATGTTTTACAGAGAAGAGAACGTTTAAATGTTGGGTTATATAAAGGGTATAAAAACGTTTTAATAACATTCCAAAAACATTTTTGAAGGCTTGATACAAAACATTCTAAACAGAATGTTATTTTGGGGTTGAAAACATATTTTGTGATAAATGTTTGCCCAAAATATTTGCAATAACGTTTTAACAACGTTTTCATGACTTTTATATAAGCCGACATTTAAATGTAATTAAAACGTTTTGATAAAGACATTGTAAGAACATTTCTGTGTTTGCTGAGTGCAAATATTTTAACATAATGTTATTTAAGTGTTGACAAAATATAATTTTTAAAAATGTTTGCAAAAATAGTTTACAATAACATTTTGAAAACATTTTAAAAATATTGTTGAGGCGTGTTTTCATACAAAACGTTTTAAAACGTTTTCATGACCTTTATATAACCCGACATTTTAATGTTATTAAAACGTTTTACCTAAACCAAAAGCCAGAAATATAACTTTTTAAAAACGCAATTAAAACGTTTTTGTGTTTGCTGGGTAATTGTGCTCATTCCTGAAAGGTTTAGTTTATTTGATTGCTTCCTGGTTCTGTATAATGTAAGTTGCTAAAGAGTTGACATTTTAAGTAGGCAGCTCCGAAAGACCAACTTGTACCGGTATGTACCTATACCGGTACAAGATCAACCCACCAAAGAGTTATTATGTAACCCCACTCCCAGGGTTACGTGTTACATGATATATCAAATATGCGTACTAAATTTAGTATGATTACATGTGCCATAATAGGTCTACATTGTTTTATTGCGTGATGGTAAATATTAATGTTGCACATTCTAAATTTGTTAATTTATGTACAGGTACTTTTCAACATGCCTGCCAGAAGGAGTAGACATACCGCAAGATGAATTCTTGACATTATGGTGAGACATCATTATCATTGCAACTTGTAAGTGAACGGAAAAAGTGAGATGATTACTTTAATTTAACACGCTAGGTTACATTAATGTCATTGTTGTTCTCTTGTGTTCTTTTTTCTGTATAGCTATCATAACCTACATTTTCCAATATTAGGCCTATATTATTTTTAACCTAACATAATTTCTTAAAAACTATATGACATTATCATATTAAATATTTCAGGTAGCCCATGGAAAAGACAACGGTACACAGCTTCACCCATGCTGGGATATAAAAGAAGACTATTGCCAGTGATAAAACTGATACCAGACACTGACAATGTTTACTCTTTTGAACGTTTCCGCCAGGCCTTTTGAAACATAGATGGTGTAATCACAGTGTTTATTTCTATAGTCTGAAAGTTGTTATCCATTTTAGTAGAATTGTCGTTTCTTCGACTACAAATTTCTTTTTACTGGAACAAGAACGCTTGAAGCGTGCACACAATTGCAATTTTACACACCTTCGGCTGAGAATCAAATCGAATTAATGCGTTAAACGGGATAAAAAGAAGATACATACTGAAACGTGGTATAAATTCTGCCCAAGCTGGTCAGCTCGGTTAAAGCCTTCTCGGGGATTCTTCCCGGGCTGAAATACTACTGAATGTTGTTAAACATTCAGGCATAAATCAGTAACATTTTGGGACAAGATCATATTGGCATGATTAATTAACTACCAAACAAACTCAAAAAATGTTTTTGAAACATTACAAACGTGTTATAAACGTGTTTCGGTTTTAATAACATTAATGCTGGGATATATACTAAAGGTCACTAATTTAAAAACATGTTCAAGTGAAACAAAACTTCCACAGAAACATTATAAAAATGTTGTCAAAATATCATTGTAACATTTTAGACAAAAACGCCGACAAATCAAAAACGAGCGTTTTCTTTTCTTACAAATTGCACATTAGATGTTTGTCAAAGATAGAGGTATGATATGCAATAGCTCACTATAAGAGCTTGTCCTCTGGATTATAAAATCCTCCGTTCAGTGCTGTATTTATGACAAAAGCTGAAAAAAATATCACCTTTCTAGACTTTCTGGCCTCCAATGCTGGTGTCGATTAATTGTTTAGTACGGTATATACGAATTAATAAATTTGATATTACTGGGCACCCTATGAACAATAAGGGAGCAAATCTGGGCATACCAGGTAGTTATAGCGTGAAAAATAAGAAATTGTAATACACCTATTGATTAAGTTTGCAATGTTGTACCTTTGTTTGAATACAAATTGAAATAATTATTTTCAAATGTTCTTGTTATTAAAAAAAGTGAAATATTTGAAAAAAAATCTTGTCCTTGATGATTTTGTAACACAATCACACATGGTATCTTGTTCAAGAAGAAAATGTAAACTGGGCTCAAAAAGAAACTTATAATTTTTCTCATGGTCATATTTCGAAAAAAATCTGCCCATCAAAATGAGCCAAAATTACACACAGGATTACTTCAATACTCTACTCTCGTATAATGACATGTCAATATGCAAATGGTTACCTTACTGGCACAACTGAAAAAATGCACTTGCTCTAATCAGATTTCACAGTCTGAAATTTTTGTTGGGCAATACTGAGACAGGAAAGTCCACCTTGCTGTTACAATATTGCTTTACACACATATCAAATGGGCTATGATATATGGTCCAGACAGCTGTTCCATGTCAGTGCATTTTGCTGTTGTGTTAGTTGGGCAACTGCTTCGTTACTGACATGTGTTTAGAGTAGAGTATTGAAGTGATCATGTATGTAATTTTGCTTAATTTTGATGGACATTTCAAGATATGATCTTGTGAAAAGTTTATTTATAAGCCCAGTTTATGTTTTTCAAGTCAGTGAGTTAATAAAACAAGAGTTTTGAGGGTCAACAATATCCTGTTATGCTTATGTACGTCGTTGTATATAGTCTGCGAAACAAAGTAAGATTCTAAGGGTTAATGGAAAATTCCATTAGTAAGATTCTAAGGGTTAATGGAAAATTCCATTAGTTAAGATTCGAATCTAAGGGTGAATGGAAACTTCTTAAAAATGTGATACACTCACGTTATAGCAATTGACAAGCACCAGACCATCGAGGCTTGGATCGTTCGAAATATGAATACTCGAAATCATAACGATAACATTAACCCTGTACAAAGTATTTAACCTGCATGGTTTGGTTGCTTTGGAACGATAAACACTGGTAAATTATGCTATGTCGAATATTCACTGCACCTTACAGCTACATGTACGATGTTACCTATATAGATAGACACGATAGCAAATCAAAAAGGGGAAATGTGTGCTAATTTTGCCCTTGTAGGTTATACACTGATCTGAATAAAAAATGGCCGTGTTTGATACATGAAGTTTCAAGAGATTTGAGAGCTTTAATAGCACATACTATTGTATATCAGCATCAAGTATACGTAAATTGACGCAAACGCAAATGTGTGTGAGGACAATTTTGATCAATTTCATAGGACATCCAAAGACAGGAAAGCCACCGTTGATTCTTTCGTTGCTGGCAATAGGTGACACCAGTACGTGCACGACTTTCGAGTGTGGTATTTGATGTAGCTTCTAGGGATGCGTACTGGGGTGTGTTTGGGGGGGTGGGGTGTGGTGGTGTGCACATCTGTGGGATGCGTTCTAGAGTTAGGGAAAGAGGTTCTGGTTATTACTGCAATATTGCGTGTGCCTTCTTCGATTCAGTAATTTAGTTACATCACAAAATTTACTTTACAGCCTTGAGGAAGGCATACGTATCATGAATGTTTGATAATTGTAGTTCATATTAGGACGTCGTGTGATTTCTGAACTCTATGAATCTATGATTGTTGCGACAGTGTAAAAGCATTCCCCAGTATTAAAATCAAATATAGCTATAGAATACCCATCTCACCTCCCAACACACAGGGTTAGGGTTAGGGTAAGGGTTCACGGTTGTTTGATGTGATCATTTATTAGTTTTTCAAATAAAACATACTGAACAACCCATTTTTCAGGCTTAAACAGCTTAAATCGGTATCATACTAATGTATACAGATGCTTTTAAGTCATTTTCAACTTTAATTTCCCCTTATTTACAACATTTTCCACGTTCACACCATTTTTTAAAGTTTTTTCGGATACAAAATATATATATTTATGACAAGATTGGTGGCGCTATTTACATACTAGGAATTACTCTTTCAGGCTTTTAATAAAAATAATTTCATTTATTTTTTGAAGAAATTTGTTTATAAAATTTCTTTGTTGCTTGTTTCACCTATTCCACCTGTTTTAATGGCAGTATTGATTACCTACCCCTTGCAAATTAAGAAATATGATTTGTGATAAATAGCGCCATCTATAGTTTGTATTTTCTTAATAATGAAGCCAATTCTGTATACATCAAACAACCGTGGGTTAGGGTTAGGGTTAGGGTTAGGCACCCTGAGCGGGGTATTCTAACGTGTCCAATTTCGCAACCTTATTAAAGACCAAAGTATGATAAAAATGTTGTAAGTGATATCTTTCAGGAAAGAAAAAAAGCAAGGTATACAAACTTGATGTGGGGAAACTAGTAAAATGCAGTCTAAACAGTACGCAGGGGGGCAAAAACAGCAAATGTAGGCAAAAGAAATAGGAAAAGTTCGATAGCCAAAAATTGTCAGTTCCAAGGCCCACAGAAGTGCTGAACCTGCAAAAACAACAATGATCAATGGTAATACAAAAATGCACTAGAACGAGTGATAAAAGTCACTGTGCATATCAACAGACACGCTAAACCGAACATCCAGTGTAGGCACAGAAACAGACAAAGTTCGATGGCCAAAAATGGCCAATTCCAGAGCCTACAAATGTGCCAGGAAAACAGTACACTGGAAGTGATGATGAAAATCGCTGTGCAAATAGCAGTCAAGCAAAACCAAACAGACAAAACAACAGCCAACGTTTCGAACAGATAAACTGCTCTTCTTCAGGGACAGACAAAAAAATATAAACCAAATAACAAGAACTACATGCTGTAGTTTAAAAAAAAATTCAAGTCAAAAATTAGCAAGTTCAAATTGAACTAAGTAGCAAACAAAACAGCAAACTCAGTGCAAAATAAGCTGTGTCTTCACTCAGTGGGAGCGAGTTCACTACAAAGTTAACCTGGGAAACGATATGTAAATAAGCACCACCACAGGATAATAGGATATTATCCTAATTGACAGGATGTAAATGTCAAGAGGGGTCGCAATCAATCGAAGAGAATGAATAGATAGGATTGCTAAGAATTGCTGGATAAAACACAAGTCAATGAAGGTCTCAAATATTAAAGTGTAATATGCACACCTTATACTGAAAAGAAGGGGTGGTAGAAAAACAGAGAGAAAGTAAGAATGCGCGTGGTCCATGCATGATAAAATTTAATGTGCAGATATAGGCCTGCGGATGAAAGTAATAAAGCCAAAATTCACTAAAACCAAAGCACAGTGAAATACCGTTGCAAATTGACATGAAATATGCCAAAATAGGTAGTGATACAGGGTCTACTAAAAGCTGGAAAATATTAGCAAGCAAGGAGGCCTACAATATGAAAGCCAAATGTAAATTGACACATCAAACATATACATTAAGGTCCAGTATTGCAAGTAAGGTCCATATGCATAAAATATATGCACTGGCATGTTAATCTTTAACAATTAAGCGAAGTGGTTGGGTTGTCTGAAGTTAAGAGATCCAGTCTTTCTCAAGTTTCTTTCTTATGAAAGTGTCAGTCTTTGGGGTTTGTCAATACACATAACAGTAATGTGATTAGCAGAATGTCCTTGGAGTTTGAAATGTTTTGCCACTGGTGTAGCAAAACATATCAACCTCCCAGGAATTACCATTGATACTTGTTGTTTTTGCAGGTTCAGCACTTCTGTGGGCCTTGAAACTGGTAATTTTTGGCTATCGAACTTTGCCTACTTCTTTTGCCTACATTTGCTGTTCTTGTCCCCCTGTGTACTGTCTAGTCTGCATTTTACTTGTTTGCCCACATCAAGTTGGTGTACTTTGCTTTTTTTCTTTCCTGCTGTTCATATTCAAGGTATCCTCTTGTATCATATATGGATTCTTGATGTGTTTTGTGTCATCGTCCGTTGGATTCACCATTACCCACTTTTTTGATATCTTTCACTTTAATCCAGATTTTAAAGTACGTGTCAATCTGTCTAAAATTGCAGTTTTGGGCATTTATGCCTTGTTGCACTGTAATAAATTCTATTGTTATTGAGATGTTTGACCTTTTCTGGTATTATATACATGTACATTGTGGAAAAGAAGCTCTGCGCGCTTTCTATGTTTAGGAACTACAGTAGACAGTGGCAGAGGGAATTGGTGCATATCGGAGATATAGGGTCGATTTTTCGAAGACAGTCAGTCAGTGTTTAATTGAAGTGAATTGCACTGTGGACAAGCTGGCAGAACCAGAGGTATGTTCTTTAGATGAAATCTTGATCTTAATTCTATATTAAAGCTTGATAACCAATGAGTGTTTCATTATGTGGTTGTATGTATATCATGATCATACGCAGGGTTCCATTTACATTACAGAATTTTTATATAGTATTGATAAAACAAAAGGCATTTTGATGACATGATGAGCCAACTATATTGTGTATTGTAGTCCAGATTACGATTTAAAACTTGACTTGTAGTTAAACGGTTTAAAATGCATGTCCTTTATCGCCATACAAGTGTATCATGAACTTTTATTACTGAAAATGTTTCCTAAGCAAGTTTAAATAAAGTCGCGTCGCGTCCAACAAGTTCAATTGCTCGGTCCAATTTCTGATGTCATAATGCTTACTTCTACTTCTTGATAAAGTCACTACTATTCTTGAAAGAAAACACATTTTGTGTAACATTTATCTGGGATGATTGTAGGTACGGAAATATGTCTGCTTTGTTGCTAGTTCTGAGACATTTATGCTGTTGCTTTAAAAAATAATATGATATAGATGCTGAAGGTTCAAGGACATTCATGGCATAATTTCGTAATGTGTCTCCTTCGTCAAACACTCCAAACCGGCGACTTACTTATATTAAATGCGGTATTGCCGGTTCATAAGTGGGACACACCCAATAACGTATTCATACTGGCTAATCAGGATAGTCAGATTCAATTAGATTGTTTTTAATATTTAAATGACATTACGTTGACCTTGACCCCTATTCATGACGTCTCTTGATTGAGTGATCTTAATTTTTTTTTTGCCTATTTTTGTATTTTTCTCAAATATTATAGCGCATTGGTGACAAGTAAAATATGTATATTATAAGGGCAAGGACTACACCTACTGCACTGGAAATTTTATTTCAGCACAGACAACAGTTGTGGAGTTACAGTCAAAAATGAGGGAAAGCCAATATTTGATCAATAAATCAATAACTACTTGCATTGAGTTGCCGAATTTTCAGTGCGGTAGTTTTTTTCGAGAATTTTTGAGAAAAATGCAAAAATAGGCACAAAATTGGCCAAGGGTATAGTACCCCCTTAACAACAATGGAATGTCGTTCGTTTGACTCCTACTTAAAATGGTATGATGAGACAGATCCGATTCCATCACGTGTACTGCTTCTTTCTTGATTCGTTGACCTTGATGTCAATACTACCTTGATTCATTCTTAGAGTCATTTTAAGGTAAATGAAGTTTTTGTAAATAATTACACTTTTTGTTTGCTCAGGGGTAAACATTTCAACTTACTCCGATTTAGCACAAATAATGTCAAATTGCTCGTCTTGACATAAGAATCAAGAAATGATATATCTTCTAAACTGTTTACTTTGCTTGTTATGTACAATGGAAGTCAAAGATCAACAGTAGCCTGTGGACACCAAATGACCTTTGACCTTGTAGGTGAACATATCACAGAGGCAAAACTATTCTTTTCTAATTCCTGTCAGCTACACCAACAATGTGCCACCATTTTGAAAATTGGAGCAAGTTGAAATTTTTACCCCTGTGCAACCAAAAAAAGTGACATTTTACCTAAAATGTGTTTTTTATACGATAACATCATAACGATAGTTCATAGATAGCACAGACTATACATTGTTTTAATCCTTGTGATCAGACGAGTAATTTGATATGTCTCTGAACAAGATCGGAGGATTTTAATTTTCCCCTGTATGACCTTTTGTGACCTCTAGCGGTCACCAGGGATCAAATCCAAAATGGCTCCACATCCTAAAATCAACAGTGGACCTTGTACCTTATGTGTGGAAATTCTCATGCTTCTGCTAAAAAGTGCACAATGGCTCCCTGTTTGGGAGCTTAGCAGCTGTACTATCACCCTAATAGTAGTATTAGGGATGTTTCATTTCGTAGCGTGTTGCACAGCGACAACGCCTGGTAAATGATTATATTGTACAGGAAGGGAAACTAAAGCAATACCCGGAATCGATACGCCCGTATCTGCTATGCACTATTTGATATTCAGACTGTAAATGTTTGGATACCGGGATGAAAATGGTGAATATCTTCCGTAATTTTTGGTTTCTAATGAAGCCAATTGTAAGGCTTGCACTTGAAGACCTGAGCGCTAGAAGACCGTAAGTCCACTTGGTCCGTCAACATGTATACCCCAATGTTACCTATAGTTTCTTTGGGTTTTATAATGTTTAATACATTTTCCAGGGGGAAAACATCATGAAAGATCATGAAAGGTTGGGAAAGATTTGTTTTGGCCCCTGAACATGTATAAAACATTACCAAACTATACGAAACTATACACAACTGAAGTGTTTACATGTTGATTGGGCCAAGTGGACTTACAGCCTTCTTGCGCTCAGGTCTTGCACTTAAATAATGTGTTGAAAGAACAGTCGTTAGCGTGCGTATTGACAAACAACCGTGGATTTAAAATCAAGAACTGACAAAAACTCAGATTTTATATGTGCAGAATAAAAGAAAGACAGTTACCTTCATTCGTAAACACTCGGGTTACGGAACATAACACGGTACTACACACACAGACGTAACATGCTTATTGATATCTACAGAATCAGTTACCAAGCTATTGTCAATAGCCTAAGTCGGATGTCCCTCGGCCCATTATGCGTCTCAAAACTATTAAACAGGTCGGAAAAATGGCCATGCGTGGTTGTTGAAGAACAAATGGATTCGATCTACTATCATGGCGATTTCTGCCATGAAGATATTGGGGCGATGGAACTGTATGTTGTTCAGGGTGTAATATTGAAACGACAACATACTAGCTCGACCTCATCGGCGATCTATGTTATCATAGTTATGTTAAACCCGGCCTATTCTATGCAAAGTATAACTCTTCCACATATTCTTGCCACGGTGAATTAAAAAAAAAATCATTCAAATTTATGTTTCTTTAATAAACAATAATACTATTATTGTTTTGTTTATTTTAGGTCAACATGGTTCAGTTTTTATATTTCGTTCTGCTGATAGTTACGGCTTACGCTCAATCTAATCCTGTAGAAAGAATCAAGACGGGACAAATCGTGGGGAAGCGCATTACTGTTAATGGTAGTATGGAAGTAGACGCCTTCCTCGGAATTCCTTTTGCGGAACCCACCTCTGGAGAAAGAAGATTCAAACTTCCAGAAGAGAAGGCACCATGGAGCGATGTATTCAATGCTACTGAGTATGGACATGGATGTTGGCAATTACTAGACACTGGGCTTCCTGGAATTCAAAAAACTGGAAAATGGAATCCAACGGTCACCTTGAGCGATGACTGCTTGAATCTCAATGTCTGGGTTCCCTATCCTAGGCCACAGAATGGCGCAGTATTGGTTTGGATTCACGGAGGCGGATATTATTTTGGAACTAGCTCCTCAGATATGTATGATGGAAAATACTTGGCAGCATTCGAAAAGATAATTATTGTGTCAATGAATTACAGATTAGATGCGTTTGGATTTTTATCGACTGGAGATTCTAGTGCTCCTGGAAATCAAGGACTTTACGATCAAACCATGGCGTTACAGTGGGTACAAGATAACATTGCTACCTTTGGAGGCGATCCGAATAGTGTCACAATTTTTGGAGAGAGCGCGGGTGGCTCCAGCGTCGCTTTCCATTCACTTTCTCCAGTTTCCCAATCGCTTTTTAAGCGCGCGGGAATTCAAAGCGGGGGCATTACACCACGTTGGGCATATATTACTCAAGAGGTAGCTTTAGAACGTGCCAAGCTTCTTGCACGGTCTGTAGAATGTTTGGAAGATACAAATGGTGATGTACGAGCTATTCCAGATATGATCAGATGTCTGCAAAACGTTGATGCAAAAACTTTATTGGCTGCAAATCCAGGGACAGGAAGATACTTGGAGCTTTTCTTTACACCAGTGTATGACGGAATCTTTCTTCCTAAGCATCCCGTTGATGCTCAAGATCAGGGCAGCTTTAAGCAGTGTGAGTTGATTATTGGAAGTAACTCCAATGAAGCCAACATCTTCTTGTATTCTACAGCTCCTGGTTTTGATAAAGACGGAGAAAACCTTCTTGATTACGAAAGTTATAAAGCAGCGCTGCGGTTCACTTTTCCGAAATTCCAATCCTTCGCGTTAGATGCTATCGCCTTTCAGTATAGACCGCGGAAAACACCTAATAATCAAAGCCTTCTCAGGGATGCAATAGATCTTGCAGCAGGGGACTTCGATTTCAATTGCCCAACAGTCGAGTTGGCTAATGCGTATGCCAGAGAGGGCAATCAAGTCTATTATTACCGATTTGAAGAGCGTCCGTCTAACAGTCCATTTCCAGAATGGATGGGTGCTCTCCATGGTGATGAAATCCCCTATATCTTTGGTATTCCGTTTGACACATCATTTGGTTACAGCCATAATGAGAGAGCACTGAGTAGGAAGTTGATGAATTTCTGGGCAAATTTTGCAAGAACTGGGTAAGTTATAATGTTGAACTAGTTTGCGTCTGACGTCAGGGCAAATGCGCGACGTGACGTGATTGGTTGCTGACCTGCGAAGTACAACATTTTGGTCTGGTTGACAGGACGTCATACGCAAACTAGTTTTTTGTTTAATTCGGTTTTCAATTACATATATAAACCGTCTCTTAATAGCGTACATGCAAATAAGGAAGATCGAAGATATAAATAGAATTTTTTGTATGTAATGTTATGTTGTTTTTGTTTTTAATATTGATAAGATTGGAATTCTCTGTGATTTGAACAAGAAATATGTAAGTAGGAGTATACTTATTTGAAAACGATTGTTGCCTTTTGAAACATTTGTTGCCCCTTTTAGAAACCCGAATTCAGACACCTCTGACGCGACTGATCTACCTTACGTGTGGCCACAATACGATGTCGAGACCCAGGAATTCTTGGTACTAAATGAGTCACTTGCCGAGGGAACTAAAATTACAGGTAGTGGTGTAAAGCCTCAGGAGTGTGCTTTTTGGAGAGATTATCTGCCCAATCTCGACGTGCAAACAGGTATTATTTACCTTCAGACTCGGATTAATTTTGATTTTAGAAAATCTGGTGTAACCTGGGGCTGCATTCTCGAAGCCATCTTAGGATATTGGTATTTTGAATTCATAATAATGTGATACAATCAAGCAAAATCAGTCGGAACTCGGAAATATTAAATTTTCAGTTTCTTATAGGATAGTAAAAACAAATACAAAGCTGCATTTTGCAGAAAACCCCATTGAAATTGAACAACCAGTTCCAAAGATATGAGCAATTAAACAGTTTCTTAAACAAAAGGAAACACTAGGAAATGTTTCCTTTGTATGGCTATATCTCAAAATCAATATTTCCGAGTTCCGACTGATTTTACTTGATCGCATCACATATGAAAAATCGAAAATTACTCTAAACTGCACGTCTTTAATAATAATATGATACTGTAAAAGAATTTTACGCGAGGCGGCGGCAACACCGAGAGGGTTCCGACCGATTACTCTGTAGGGTGTTATTTCGAATAAAATATCAAAGTGTAATGACTTTGAGCACATGAACCTTCTCTGATTATACTATAATCCGTCTTAACCATCTTCATTAATCCAACCTCAGCGCTGTATTTTTGTAGAGGGATCGCACAGGCTGAGTTACACAGATCATTAAATAGATCCTACTGTTCATTAAACATGTTTCCTCTTCCCTTGCTCTTTTCCCTGGCATTCGGCCTTCTATTACGTCTCTCATAAGCACTATAGACCTCATGACGAGTCAAATTCTTATTTCTATATGTTCTGTCCCTATTAGTTTATAAGTATACAATTTCGCATCATTTGTTCAATCCGGGCTGTATTTTATACCTGATCTTGTTGATTAGAAGCTATTGTTTTTAACACTGAAAATTAACGATCGACGAAAGCTTTTTACGTTTTTATCTTCCCATACTCTAATAGGTGACATCGATGAGGTTGAGAAGCAATGGAAAGACGAGTTATAATAACGAAAGATATAGTAACGAATATCTCGTAGATTGGAAGGTAGAGTTTGAGAAATACAAGGCTGCAACTTCTAATTAAGAACTGATGGAAACGCCCTATTAATGGAAACTACTTGTATATAGACTGAATCCTTCGGTCCCTCTTTCACAACTACAAATAATAAGCGGATAATCCCAACGTGTTGCTCAGGTGCACTTGTATTTCGAGGAGGGTAATATGCTCGTGCGTTTATAAAGATAAACAAAACAATGACCATTTCCCGCTGTTTTAGGGTAGTGAATGCGACCAAAATACGCATGTAGGGTGTTATGGAAGCTCCATACGTTCATACATGAGCATGATATCCCCCTCGGAATACAAATCCCACGTTGCTCAATCGCATACAGCATGGCGGATCTATTGCGGTCATGCGTAGTATTAGAAGACTGGAGGATTTAACTATCTTTCTGAGCAAAAACAACAAAGCGAACGCAATTGAACAAATAATACTAATTTTCTAAAATGGGTAAACTGCCCTCTCAAGTAAAAACACAGTATAAATTATGCTTTGGAATGATAGGCAAATACCGCACTCTACTTTGGGAGTAGGCCTTGACTGATTCAACAACATCTACCTTCCAAATAAAACACAGTATTTACCATGTTCCACCCCCTCCACACCCCCCCCCCACACACACACACACATCATAATTTACCATGTTATTTCACTCGACGAAACTACATTAGGATCCCGGGATTAGGATGCAGACTTATTCAATAAACACAATAGACTCCCAAATAGAAAGACAGTATCTTTAATGTCATGTATTTACATGCACTGCGTTTTTGCTTGGGATGACAGAGAAGTAAAATAAATGATGTAGGTACTTTTTATGTTACTTTATACTAGGAGGTAGCATATCTCCTATAGCATTATGGGTACTATGGCGAGTTCCGGAAGGAAATTTTTCGTCCTCGTATATTTTGTGTGTAAAATTAAATTTGAAAGTCAAGTTGCATTTCCAGGGGATTGCGATTCAAAAATAAACCTAAATACGCGACATGTCGCTATTCTGAAGGGCCGTTTTTCTGACGGGTCGTTATTCCATTCCGAAGGTTTGCTATTCCGAAGGGTCATTAGGGCCTCCTCAGCATTTAATATAAGAAGGCTCGTTATTCAGAACTTAGGTTCATTACTCCGAAGGGTCGTTACTTCTAAGGGTTATTACTCTAAATTTCGGAATAACGGTCCTTCGGAATAACAATCCCTACTATGAATAAGTAATGACTCTTCGGAATAACGAGCTGTAACCGACGAAACAAAAACAAAGAATCCGGTATGAACGTATGATCACACACACACACCAGGATTCTCGTAATACAACATTGTAATTAACAGAATTGGGGACGAACTCCGCGAACAATAATTTCAGATCAGAAGTCGCCATTAGCCCTACCATTATTATTACCCACAATGCGCAGGGAACACGCTACTCCCTAATATCGCACCTTGAGAAGTATATCAGCGAGTATATGGGTGGAGGGTCTTTGATCATTGATAATTTGTAAAGATTTTGTAATCTGTGTGAACACGCTTTGAACTAGTAGCTGATCGTGATCCAAATAGCTGTCAATCATTCTGTCATTACGTTTCAGGTACGCCCCCTGTATATTGGTTTGGAAGTAGACATAGGCGTATAGATTAGAATGCGTGTGTGAGCATGGTAATCTATTTGCATTTCTTAAGTTATATCAAGATATTATCGGGTGTATATTTTCAAAAAATTGACTGAAATATTTAATCGTGTACTTTTTCTTTACACCAGCACAAGGTTTTGGAAGCTATGTGAAAGGGGTTATTAGCGAATAAAACTTGAGGCTTTTGTTTGGAGTTCGTTTAAAAAAGTTGTAGACATGATTAGTAAATGGCATCAAGAAGGACGACAAGACTGCATCGACTTAATTTACGATGACATCCAAAATTTGCCATTTTCAAATACACCATTAGACTGCAAGAAAAATTGGTAATCTGTAAAGCTACAATGATCAACATGATCAAGGTGTTCGGCTAATTTGTTCAAAAACACGTGCATTTGCGTAACATGAGGGGTAATTACATACATACATGAGAGCTTTTGTTACACGCCATTTCAAAAGATCACAGCGTGAAAAACCAAAAACATTTGCAAAATATATACAAGAAACAATTGAAAAACAAAAGAAAAATGAAGCAAAATGAAGTATGAAGCAAGCAAAATTATGTTTGTGGAAACAGGTGGGTTTTGAGGCCTTTTTTTAAAGGCAGAGACTGTTTGAGCACTTCGCACTTCGTAATTGCATGCATGAAACACCCACCTCTTTGAATATTGCACACGGGATGTTATTCCCGTTGAAGCAGTGATGTAACCGGGTTAATTACCATAGCGGTAGGTGAAAACTATTTTTGAATGTATTGCCCCACACTATTTGTAGGCTGCACTCATCATCTGTAATCCCTGTGTACATTGTACAATCATAGATTGAATACAATACCGCTCTTTTCAACGACACGAATCGTACAGGTGCGAGTGAAATTTACACGGACTCAGCATACTGGGAAATTTCTATAGAATTACAATCCAGGTCTTTATACTTATTGTTTAATAATAGAGACTTTTTGCGAAATGAAGTTTGAAAAGTTACTTTAACTGGAACGGCAACTTCAGAAATATCGATTGGATTTCTTGTTCAAATTTACTCCAACGTGAACGTATGGTTGGTTACTGCAACAACAGCGTCTTGTCGCTTAAACTCGGGACATGTATATCAATGTGCGTTCAAAAGAAGGGCATGTGTAAGAGCTTGTAATCCAATGTCTCTTTTTGGTTAAGTCAAGTGGTTATTAGTTGCACTTCAAGACAAAAGACCTTAAGAGCTTCGTTTGAGTAAACATGAATGAACTCGCGATACCACTCAACATGGATTATGTCGGGACCCAGCGTTAATCTCCTTATCATGTTATTTTGAAACTAGCTATACGTTTCAATTAACATTCTTACGATAGTTATAGGCCTATATATATATAATATTATTTAATAAAGGCTCGTCAGCTTTGTCAATTTCATATAATATTTCCAATTTACTGCGCAAAGCCTAATGAAATACATATTCTTTATTTCTTTCCCCTCCTTCTGGAACTCTCTTCCCCTTCCAATCCTGTATCCCCTTCCCTACCTTCTCCTTATTTCCCCCTCCTTCTCCCCTCTATCTGTACTCGCTCTCTCAAACTTGACCCTCCTATAATTACCCACTCCCCCACCCCATTGATTTTGTCTGTTTTTTTATGTTAGGAGGGCTTGGGCCGATTCTCAAAGGGAAATCTTTTACAAAAATGGGCTCAAAATGGCAAAAAAAGGCCTAAAAGCGTAAAATATCACGGTGGCTAGCATCCAAAAGGGGAGGGTCAAGAAGGAAGACAAGATGTCCAACGGGGAGCCCCCCTGGCTACTAGCAAAGTACCTCCCTGTCCACTTCCAATGCCCTCCCTCTCCTCCTTTCTGCCCCTCTCTTACCAGGCACAACCTATGACATGTAATATATAAAAATGTTATGCACCTGCTTTACTCTTCCAGAAGTATCGTATACTGCTGGCTCAAGTAAAACCAGACCATTTTATGGGAACTTAATTCCCCTGGCGTTGAAGTCAAGCTAAAAACTTGATTCCGCAAACTGATTTGGTGTACGCCATGAGCACACACAAAAGTATATATCAAGTGTGACGTTTGGAACAATAATTATTTTGATCTAATTCAATCAATAATTTTCAGCATCATGTAGCATGTTTTTTACCCAAACCAAATTAGATTTCCAATAATTGGTCTAATAACTGGATATTTACATAATTGATAATTATGTAGTCAAATAGGCAAACTATATAATTGTTCTAAATTATGACGTATTTCATCATAATTTACGGCACACTATAGATTCTCGCGTTAACTTTAACTTCAAGCGGCTTTAATGGCACAGTGGTTTTGAATACATAATCCTCTATAATCCTCTAGACGTTAAAGGTTGTGGTTTCTAACTTCATTTCGCAAAGTTTCTAATCTGTGGTGCAATGCAGAGGTATAGCGTACGACCATTGCAGGGCAATATATTCACAAATTGTTTCGCTATGGCAATTATTCCTGTTACATATACAGCAGTTACTGTCCGTTTTCCTATACATAATACACAGTGCTCTCACCATTGACGCGTAACCTCTACAAATAGTGTATGTTAGAAGTATAGGCATTTGCCTAGTTAACGTCGCTGTGTGAAAAATAACCGGCCAATATTTAAAGTACTCTTATGAAATTATAGAAAGTATAGTTTTGTAACATGTCCTTTGGTGTTTTAGTGCATGTTATAGGTAATTGGACATTGCCTTGTTAACGTCACTGTGTAAAAAATAACCGGCCAATATTTAAAGTACTCTTCTGAAATTATAGAAAATATTGTTTTATAACATGTCCTAAATTGTTAGCTAATTAAGGTGTTTGGAAATATTCGCACAACTGAAACTATAATACCACCTCATTGCACAGGCAAAACAGAAACATGTGTAGTGTGGATTTAACCAGAGAAGATCTGATGTAACATAGTTGAACTGTTTTCAATGAGTGTTATCTTGGTTTAATAGCTTTTAATGGGGTTTAAGTCCTGCAAAAGTCGTGGTGAATTCTACTGTAGACATGACTGCATCATGATCACTACTTCTACGGCGAATGGTCATGGTTCTGTCGGATTTTGTCTCGTTAAAGGCTAGATTTTGTGTAGAGAAAATCTGGTGTAATTATACTTGTCAGCGCCAATTATTTGTATTTCGTCGGCAGAGTGCTACACTATCGTAAGTTACATTTTTGGCCAAAATGAGATTTTGACGAATTATGGAAGGCCATATAAAAACACTCATTTTAGACCAGGTTTTAAGTTTCAAAATTGCTAAATTATTTTTTAATTCATAAAATAAAATATTGTATGTGCAAAGCAATTTTTTGTTTTTCATTTGCTGCAAGACCATCGTATGTGCCACATACGCTACTTTATTCGGCCTAAACAACAAAATCGCGGAATGCTACAACATAGTAAGTGCAAAACAGTCTCTAACACATCACAGGTTGTGATGCTGATAGCTGTATGCGTTGTCATCATGCTGGCTAAGTTCATAGCTGCCATGACTGGTAATAGAGACGATAAATCCGGGTTTTTTTAGATTCAGTAATAAATCTTGGGAGATAACATTACGGCAAAAGCTGTCTTGCTATTGTAAATATTATGTGCCAAAATAAATTAACACTTGTTAAGAAACATAAAATGACAAAATATTGGACATTTGAGCCGATATTACGCATATCCTAAATTAGCAATGAATTCTACACTATCGTATGTGGCACATACGATAGTGTTGCACTCTACACTTATTTCTATTTGAGTGCAGCACTATCGTATGTGGCACTTACGACTTCTAAATCAGTAAATAATTCATCGATTTATTAACTTTAACACCATTTATATACAGTAGTTTATATTATTAAAATCAAATTGCTTTACATTTCCATGTCATTTTATGGCTACTTGGAAACAAACGGCTACGCAAAACACAAATATGCTCCTCCTGTAAAACTATCCAAACTGCACTTACGATAGTGTAGCACTTTGGCGACGATTTGTTATTCATTGTTCCTTACACTTGTACATTTCACATCCATTTATAAGATAAGGTAGTAAGGCACAGCGATAAACCCTAGTAAATAATTATACCGTATTGTAAAGGCAGGGAAACTAAATCAATACACGTGTATCTGATATGCATATTCTGACGATACCGGGGTAGAAAATGATGTATATCTCCTGTCGTTTTAGGTTTCTAAAGAAGCCAATTGTAAGGCTTGCACTTGAATGTATGTGTTGAAAGAACATAATATTCATAAGTGTGCGTATTGATCTTCAACTGTGCGTTTTGAAATCAAAAACTGACAAAAATTCAGATTTTATATGTGCAGTACAAAACAATGACAGCTGCCCTCATTCGTAGACACTCGGGTTGCGGAACATACCACGGTACTAGCGCAGAGTAGACCACTGGTGGAGGCAGTCTAAAGCAGATGACGTACCAGGTTAACTGACATAATACAGAGGCACTCTCTAAATTCATAAGATTTAAAAATAAGTCTAAGAGACTTGTTAGAATGACAAAACCTTTCAGAGACTTAAAATTCAAATCTTTATTAGAGTAAAATTTAAATCCATTAGATTTGAATTTTAAGTCTTTTCAAGGTTTTGTCCTTCTAATAAGTCCCTGGAATTTAGAGAGCAGTGACCAGGTTATTATCAATAGCCTTAGTGGGAAGTCCCTCGGCCATAGTCTCAAAATTATTAAACAGGTTGGAACAAAATGGAACTAGTGGATTTGAACTACCATCATGGCGATTTCTGCCATGTAGATATCGGGGCGATTACTCTGTGTAAGGGTCTCTTATGTATATGCGAATTTACAGAAACAAACTTCAATGGAACAGTTAATTTCCATTTTGATTGTATATACATACTTGAAAGCCATCCATACTAAACCTATTTTGTAATAATCGGCTAGCTTTAGCATCGCGCCGAACTGCGTGCGTGCCTTTCAAAATCAATACACGATGTTTTGAGTCTTTTTTTTCGCCTTAAATAAAACGAACAATCTTTAGCACCAGCACACGTACGACCTTCGTGCGTGGTCTTGTTGTAGCTTCTAGGGGTGTATACTGGGGTGTGATTGATATGGGGGTGTGTATGTGGGGGAGGTGCACATCTGTGGGGTGCGTTGTAGGGTTAGGGAAAGAGGTTCGGGTAATTACTGCTAAATTTCGTATGCCTTCCTCGATTTAGTAATTATTGTTTTTCACTATATCTCTAAACGTAATGTTGAAAAGTATATACACAATTTTAGAAAGGAAATGACGCAGAGAATCCAACTAGCATACCAGATTCCTGCAAAAATGAGCAGTTTTTGAGAAAATTACAAAATTTGATATTAGTTTACAGCCTCGAGGAAGGCATACGGACTATAGTTGGTTTACGCTTCTATAATGGGAAATTCATGAATGTTTGAAAACTGTAGTTCATAATATTAGGACGTCATATGATTTTTGAACTCTATGAATCTATGATTGTTGCGACAGTGTAAAAAGTGTAAAAACGTTTTTATAACATTCCAAAAACATTCTTGAAAACTTAATACAAAACATTCTAAACAGAATGTTATTTTGGGGTTGAAAAATATTTTGCGAAAAATGTTTGCCCAAAATATTTTCAATAACGTTTTAAAAACGTTTTCATGACCTTTATATAACCCGACATTTAAATGTTATTAAAAGGTTTTGAAAAAACATTTTAAGAACATTTCTGTGTTTGCTGAGTTCAAATATTTTAACATAATGTTATTTAAGTATTGACACGATATTTGGCAAAAATGTTTGCAAAAATAGTTTACAATAACATTTTTTGAAAACGTTTAAAAATATTGTTGTAGTGTGTTTTCATACAAAACGTTTTAAATCGTTATCATGACCTTTACATAACCCGACATTTTAATGTTATTAAAACGTTTTTACCTAAACCAAAAGCCAAAATATAACTTATTAAAAACGTTTTTAAAACGTTTTTGTGTTTGCTGGGACATTCATATCAACAAAGACTCCATCTCTATTAGCTCCCCTGTGCAAATGCATTCACGCTTATGAATAACACTACCCAGGGTACTGAGCGCTCGAGTTGTAACCATGTGATATGACGTCATGTCATAAGCTGTCAATATCATTGTTATTTGACGTGGCGTGATTTCTGAACTCTATTAATCTATTGTTGTGACCCAGTCAGCAAAGGAATAAGCTGAATAAGTATTCCAGTAAACAAAATTAATACACTTATTTTAGGAACTGTGTTGCTTTACACAATTCATAGTAGGTTCAAGGTCATGTCACCCGCTTCCAAAATTATTGTTATTTAGATTTCTGTCCTTTTCTGGTACTATATTAAACCACGCGCACTGTGGAAAAGACACACTGTGCATTTTGTAAGTTTACTATACTAGACATTAGCTGCAGGGAATTGAAGATTGTATTATACAGAGTCGACTTTCGAAGACACTCGCAGTCAGTGTTTGATCTGGAGGGAATTGCACTGGGGACAGACTTGCAGAATCAGAGGTATGTTCTTTAGATTAACTCTTGATATCTGTTTAAGCTTGATCACTAATAAATGTTCAACTTTGTGGTTGTAGGTATATCTTGACCATACTCCTGGTAATTTCTAAATCATAGAATTTATTTGTACATTATTGATAACACAAAGAACACAATGTTGACATGATGAGCCGGCTATCTTGTAAGTTGTAGTCTAGATTATGATCACAAAATCAATGATTATTTGTTAAAACTTAGAGGTTAAACGGTTTAAAAAATTTTAATAACTAAAATATTTCCTAAGCAAGTTTAATATAAGCGCTTTTGAGGATGAATACGCTGCACTCGCGTCGCGTCCCGGGTCGCGTCCAAGCAAGTTTAATTCCTCAGTCCACTTCCTGATGGCATAATACTCATTTATACAGTCACTATTATATTAAAAACCTCGCGTCGAGGTTTTGCCAAGTTTTAAAAATAACGGTTACTTAATGAAATAACGGTTAGTTCATGAAAAAGAAGAAGTGAAATTTAGCAAAACGCGACGAGGTTTATTTGCCCGTAAGAGAGCTCTATTCAGCATCGAAGTGGTTACGTAATTCTCTTGGTTACCGGATCACGCTACTTTGGTATGCCTTCGAGTGCCATATACTTTATGTGGTGATCATTTCGATCGTGGTTCATTACTCTAGCGCGTGATCCCGTTGACATAGTAACATTACGTAACTTCGATACTGAATTGTTCCGCTATTGTATCCGCTATTGTATCCACTATTGTATTCTATTCATAAAAGCTACTGCAAGAATCGCGGCAATCCCTGATATTGCTGGTGTCTACCGCCGGCGTTTCGTATTTATTAACATTCAAAATGATCCGATACTCTTTCATTTATAGACTTATTCCCACCTTTTATATAATATTCAGAAATTGCAATTATGAAAACTACAAACTTTGAAAGTGAAAATATATTACCATCGAAAATATATCATACTTAAATTCTATAGAATCTATAGAGGCATTGCATGTGAAGTATCATCCCGTAAATATGGCAGACTACTCAAATGCATTCAACAAAAGCATGATTGCAATCTACCGTGACAGTTCGTCTCACACACATAACCCTGCACTACGATCAAATAGGTTGATGACAACATTTGATTGAATGGACTGTACTCCGCCATAACTACGGTGAAGGACACCGGTTCAAATTCTTTGTTTGGAGCCAATCAATAATTTCATGCAGGGCCTCTATAGATACCCAACCCAGAAGTGCCCATTTATTTTCTAATTTTTTGTAATCGCGCCCAAATATCCCCGCAAATATCTTATACACGGTTTTATTGATTCATTTTGGGCATTTCAAAAGTTAGAAGTCGTCAAAAATGGCAACATCCATTGATAGCAATGGTTGAGTAAACATTGTCTAAACACTAGATAAAAAGACAGCTTTGTACTACAGAGAAGATGTGAGGAAAAGGAGATAGATCCAGCTATCCTCAAACAAAATATGTGTGCTGCCGCTCATTCAAAAGTAATCACGCTATTCAGGTTTAACAATAAAATACAATAAAGGGGTTCGAACCCATGATGGCAGGGAACCTCTATTATTATCGGGAATTGCCTGTTACACATGATCGCACATAAGGTCGTAGGCAATTGGTCGGACCTCATCTGCCCAGAACATATTGACCCAGGTCAGCATACCGCCATATCCTTCCCGACATGCTTAGTAGCCAAGTCCGTAGAAGAGTGGATCCACACACTATGTACACAAATATACATTTGGCCACATTTTATTATACGATTAATACGAATTTATTAAACATGGTAACAAATATTCTCTAGCAAATCGGTTATAGATGGAACTGGTAGGCATATTATAAATTCGGGATATTAAATATCTTCCTGACCAGCCAGATCTGCGCATGGTCAAAGACGAGTATCAGACCGACGCAAACTGGCTTAGTCTCCACATCAGCCAGTTTGGTTCCGCCCTCCACAGGGAGCGTAACCTGTGTAGGAGACTCGGTCGGACCTGGTCGGACCTCATCTCTCCCCATCGATTGTGTCCTATAATCCCCGACATTGCCCTTTTATGAAGTCACATCGCCCTGATGATGGGTGTGATACACAACTTGCTGCTTAATAGTTTTAGGAAAAGGTCAATGTCTGTATATCATCATACTATGCACACCATGCATGCAGACCCTAACATCCAGTTATATTTCAAATAAAATATGACCGAAGTTCCATGTCAAATTATAATTTCTGACGCTTGTTGACTCTTTCAATACGATTTATGATAAAGACTATTTTCAATTATCAAAATATCTTTATTAGGTTTGCAGTTTAAAAACCACTAATCGCGAAATGAGGATATCGAACATAGGCCCCCGCAGGGCTACAAAAAACTGCTAACCGCAAAATATGGATATCCAACTAGTTTGCCCCCGAAGCTGCAAAAAACCACTCACATCCAACTAGTTTACCCCGCAGGGCTACAAAGAACCACAAACCGCGAAATATGGATATCCAACAAGTTTGCCCCGCAGGGCTACAAAGAACTGCTAACCGCGAAATATGGATATCCAACTAGTTTGCCCCTCGAAGCTTAAAAAAACCGTTTACCCCGCAGGGCTACAAAGAACGAAATATGGATATCCAACAAGTTTGCCCCGCAGGGCTACAAAAGAACTGCTAACCGCGAAATATGGATATCCAACTAGTTTGCCCTCGAAGCTTCAAAAACCACTCATCGCGAAATATGGATATCCAACTAGTTTGCCCGCAGGGCTACAAAGAACCATTAACCGCGAAATATGGATATCCAACTACTTCGCCTCGCATGGCTAAAAAGAACCACTTACCGCGCAATATCTTTTTACCTCAAAAAAGAATTAATATCTACCAAAACACGTTTCAAAACGTAAAAGGGGCCAAGTTTAAAAATCTTTCCTGTGTGGCTTTTCACCCTTTTTTAAACTTGGTCCCATTTATGAAAGTTTCTAAAGACCCATACGAAGTCATCTTTAGGCTACTTGTTTGTTTTCTTAGTTGTCAGTGTTCATTTTGTAGAGTAAATTAATTAATGTTCGTGCTTGATTGAAGTTTTTCCGTAAAGACGTTATAATGTATTTTGATTTAAGCAAAAGTAGCAAATACTCACTTTGTTAAATTCTTCATCGTCTTGTGCGATCCTGCGCCTTATGTACAGATGTAGGGCCTATAATATGTAACAGGTTGACAGACAGTCAATTTGCTAAGTATATATAATACTCTACTACTCTTTATGAACACGCAATATAATGAAACATAAACCTTCAAATGTTTTTGATAATACATAGCCTACGTCATATTGCACCGCTTTCGAACAGTCTTAAACCTAATTGTTGCATGTAGAAATTAGGACTCATTCTTCATGTTATTACGGTACCACTTTACTGAATGGGACCAAGTTTAAAAAAGGGTGAAAAGCCACACAGGAAAGATTTTTTAAACTTGGCCCCTTTTTACGTTTTGAAACGTGTTTTGGTAGATTATTCTTGAAAGAAAATATATTTTGTGTAGAAATGAGACACACCCAATAGCGTATTTTAAACAGGCTGAGCAGGATAGTAATATTCCATCACTATTGGTTTTTTTAAATTATTTGAATGAATTTTAGGTTAACCTTGACCCCTACTCAAGACACCTTTTTATTGAATAACAAAATTGAAAAACAATGCAATAACGTTCGTTTGACCGTACTTAAAATGGTACTGATGGCAAGAGTGATCCGATTCCATCACATGTACTGCTTCTACTTTGATTCATTGACCTTGAGGTCAATTCTATCTTGATTTATTGACCTTGAGGTCAATTCCATTTTGTTTCATTGACCTTGAGGTTGACCATTGTTCAATGATAATCTTGCCATGATCTTAGGGTTGCTCCACTCAATCCCGACTTGATTGAATAACAATGACTTTAAGGCCTTGTACTCATCTTGATTGAATGACCTTGAGATGGTTGACCGGTATTCAATACCATCTTGATGGAATGACCTAGGGTTAACCCCTACCAGGCCTGTAGCCAGCGCAAATAAGTTGGACATTGATAAAGATTAAGAAGAAGAAGAAAAAGCCGAAGAATTAGAAGAAGGAAAAAGAAATGAAGAAATGGAAACTAAATAGAAGAGATCGAGAGTATAAGTCGAGAGCAATCCCCGTTATCCATAGCAAACGCAATGTCATAATAACCAAATCTCTAATTAATCATAGTAATGATTATATTTTTATCAATAATTGCGAACCATAAAAACCGTTTTTTTAGCTATGAAAAAAAAACCCGAACCATTTACTGCACAATTCCAAACTTTCGGCTACGCGTACACATTCCCATATCATCTTGTTCCGTATTAACTGGTGTCCCTTAAATTACTCCTCAATTGTTATATTTGCCTAAATTATCAGAGAAAGGATGTTAATTTTTTTTTTACTCTTCGCGCCTCACCTACACCTGCCATTTTATTACTATGTCTATATACAAATCTTGCCTGGCGAAAAAACATATTCAAATATTATGTGTTACAGACCGTGTATAGAGATATAAAATTTAGAGTAAGTCCCATAGCATGCAGGCATATCTGAACTTCATTCACCGTCTATATTGCTAAATAACGTTTATTGTTAACATATGGAATGATTACTTGTATACGGTAAATAACCGTACAAAAGTTGCCACGGGTATACCGTAAAACGGGATGAATAGGACAGGGGTGCGTGAATAGGGACAACAGTTCGAAAGTTTTTTTCAGGTCATTTAATATCTGCTGAACCATGTTCCAAACATTGAAGGTTGTTCCAATTTTTGGAACACTTTTTAAACCTATAGTATCACTGGTTTTAGGAGACCCATAATATTCCTTTGGTACGGCATTAAATTTCCCTGTGTACCCTTATTTTGATGTAATTATTGCTAAATGAAAAGAAAGCAAGAACATTCTCTAAATCTAGTAAGTTTCGTCCTGCTGCCAGATAAAAGATACCACATTTGCGGCACAGTTAGCTTCAGTCGCCATTGTGGTATCTTTTCTATGGCAACGGGACGAATGTGTTGGATTTAGGAATGTGCTTGCATTAATATTCAGTAATGTTCTAAAACACAACGTTACACAGTAAAGTAGTTTATTTAACTTCTTTTATCCATCCATGCAAAAGTAAATCTACTTCACCCTTTTAGTAGTATTTGGGATGTTTTTGTTAGGTCCCCTCATTTCGTAGCATGGTATTCAGGATGTGATTTTGAAACGGCAACGTACTAGCTCGAGCTCATCGATCTACGTTTATCTATGTCATTGAGAATACCTTCGTTATAAAATAAAAAATCATTCAAATGTACGTTTCTTTAAGGGCTGGGGTATGAACGTTTGAACAGTATTTATTTTGGGACATTAGAGCACATCAGACATATCGAATTGCATTCTGAATACGAAGAATGTCATTCTGATATCAAATAATTTTGATTTTTGAAATTCGCAATTTAATACACATTTTATGGCAAATCATTAAAATTGATATTTTTGATATTCAACAGTACTCGAAGTAAACTTTATAAATCTGATGATTTTTACTTAAAGTGTATGTAGGTGGGATGAAAAGCCGACGATCAATTGAAAATTTTGACCTTTCGTATTGAATATATGGATTTTTTTTGCCAAAAACACACACAAAAAAGGTCTTTTGGAAAAAAAATCCATATCTTCAATATGAAAGGTCAAAATTTTCAATTGACCGTCGGCTTTTCCTCCCAGCTACATACACTTTAAGAATATATCATTAGATTTATATAATTTACTTCGAGGACTGTTATATATCAAAATTTGAAAAATATCAAATTTTATAATTTGTCATAAAATTTGTATTATATTGTGATTTTCAAAAATGAAAATTATTTGATATCAGAAAGACATGCCTCGTATTCAGAATGCAATTCGATAGGTCTGAGGTGCTCTCATGTTCCACAAAAAATACTGTCGAAACGCAATAAACGCTCATTCTAGATTCCTTAATCATGTTAATAAAAATAGTACTATATTTTTCATTTTGTTCATTCACCTTTCAGATCAACATGATTCAGTTTTTGTATCTCATTCTGCTGATAGTTACGGCTTACGCTCAATCTAATCCGGTCGAAAGAATCAAGACGGGACGAATCATGGGAAAGCGCATTACTGTTAATGGTAGTACGGAAGTAGATGCCTTCCTCGGCATTCCTTTTGCAAAACCTACCTCTGGAGAAAGAAGATTCAAACGTCCAGAAGCGAGGGCACCATGGAGCGATGTATTTAATGCTACTGAATATGGACATGCATGTTGGCAATTACTAGACACTGGGGTTCCTGGAATTCAAAAAACTGGAAACTGGAATCCAACAGTCAACTTGAGCGATGACTGCTTGAATGTTAATGTCTGGGTTCCCTATCCTAGGCCACAAAATGGTTCGGTATTGGTTTGGATACACGGAGGCGGATATTATTTTGGAGCCAGCTCCTCAGATATGTATGATGGAGAATACTTGGCAGCATTCGAAAAGATGATTGTTGTGTCAATGAATTACAGATTAGATTCGTTTGGATTTCTAGCGACTGGAGATTCTAGTGCACCTGGAAATCAAGGACTTTACGATCAAGTCATGGCGTTACAGTGGGTACAAGATAACATTGCTACCTTTGGAGGCGATCCGAATAGCGTCACGATTTTTGGCGAGAGCGCGGGTGCCGCAAGCGTCGCTTTCCATTTGTTCTCGCCAGTTTCCCAATCGCTTTTTCAGCGCGCGGGAATTCAAAGCGGTGGTGTTACATCACGTTGGGCATATATTACTCAAGAGGAAGCTTTAGAACATTCCAAGCTCCTTGCACGGTCTGCAGGATGTTTGAAAGACACAAATGGTGATGTACAAGATATTCCAGATATGGTCACATGTCTGCAAAACGTTGATGCAAACGACTTGTTGGCTGCAACTCCATTTACAGGAGGAGGGCCTTTCTATGCACCGGTATTTGACGGGATCTTTCTTCCTGAAGATCCCGTTGATGCTCAAGACCAGGGCATCTTTAAGCAGTGTGAGTTGATTATTGGAAGCAACTCCAATGAAGCCAACATCTTCTTATATTCCATTACTCCTGGTTTTGATAAAGACGGAGAAAACCTTCTTGATTACGAAAGTTATAAAACAGCGCTGCAGTTTACTTTCCCAAAATTCCAATCCTTTGGGTTAGATGCCATCGCATTTCAGTATAGACCGTGGAAAACACCTAATAATCAAAGCCTTCTGAGGGATGCAATAGATCTTGCAGCTGGAGATTACGACACCATTTGCCCAACAGTTGAGTTGGCCAATGCGTATGCCAGAGAGGGCCATCAAGTCTATCATTACCGGTTTGAAGATCGTCCGTCTAACAGTCCATTTCCAGAATGGATGGGTGTTCTCCATGGTGATGAGATCCCCATATCTTTGGTATTCCGTTTAGCACGTCACGTGGTTACAGTGATAATGAGAGAGTACTGAGTAGGAAGATGATGAATTTCTGGGCAAATTTTGCAAGAACTGGGTGAGTTATAATAATGTTGCACTTCATGCTATGACTTCTATACACCGCCGTCATTCAATAACGTGCTGATGATGTTACCCGTGGACACGTAATAATACGCGATTCGTTGAGCACGGGGAGCGACCAAGCAAACAGACGATGGTGGACTACATTATTCACTGTGGCAACAGCCAATATCGTAAACAAAACAGACAATATGACGGCAACACTGCCTGGACATTGGACGCCCCGTGCTGAGTTGTGTTTTTAGCTCTATTGGCCCCGTTACAGAAAAAAAAAATGCACAAAATATATTTCTCAGTGAATGTATAAATTTTCACATAAAAATAAATATTTTTGGATTCAAAATAAATGTGAAGAAAAAAAATATTATAGCCGGGAGTGAGCGGGACTCGATCTCGGGACCCTATGCACCGCAGGCGAGACCCGTTACCATTAGACCAAGCGAACCGTGATACACAATGGGGGAAATTTTAGGTATATATCATAAACATACCGTGCGTTATTCATACAAAACATTCAAAAAACAGTACTTACAATGAGGTTCACTGGCGAACCTCAACGGATTTAGACTGATAAAATAGTGCTTAATAACATACGTACAGTTTTGGAATAATTTGAGACATTTTTGTGTTTACGTGTAAAACCAATGACAACGTCAAAATTCAGCCAATCTTGGCCGGCCCCCCCTGCAAGCAAAAACGGCTTTACGATAATGTCGCCCTCTAGAGTCTGTATGATGAAATTACGAAAGGGAGTTCATATGCAGCGAGCAGAACCTTGGTCAAAAATCAAGTTACCTCCCGGAATAAAGCAATTCCTTTCGTGGTAATTTGTTCGCTGACCAAGATTCTTCTTTCTGCAGTTCATATACTAAGTTTAATAGGATTCGTCATTATGAGAAATCACATTATACTGGACGCAATATGTTTAAGTTTTTAAAACGATTTGATTGTAATAAGCAATCTTGGGACATTCTCTGTTTCCCCTCCTGACTATCTCCCCCGCTCTATCTCTTTTCTTCTGTTGATCTCTTTAAAACGAACTTTGTGAATAAAATCAAGCTACGTGGTAAGTAAAAAAACTAAAAAAACAAAATACCCAGGGAGCAAACCCCCATATTTTGATGCAAACTGACCTGGCAAGATATAAAAACGTGTCCTATATAGATGGATTCTATGGACTATAGGCCACATCCCTAGGGTGGACATGTTTTGAAATCAGCTGCACAGGGGGTGTTATGGGGGGTCAAAGTTTGCCCCCGAAAACCCATTTTTGCAGCGTAATACTTAATGTAATACACTAAATGTGACAAAATCACCTTTATTTTACACAAAGATTATTAAAATGATGCCATACATTTGAATGGATTGGGCCACCATGTTGGTGTGTGTATGTGGGGGTGTGTGTGGGGGGGGGGGGCTGGATAATGGGGGTATCAGATTAAGTAGAGCTGCGCATATATGGCATGTGTGGTATCATATTTCGTTAAATTTTGCAGTCAATACACTACTCTGATGTGCTGTTTCACATTCTTTCCATGTTTCTGGATAGATATAACAAGTAGCTAGATCCTCTGAATCTTCACGATTTAGGTTCCTGTAGACCCACTCCTACTTATAGAATTGACCACCTTTTTATCCTGAACACCCTCTGCCTAGTAACAGAGACCCGACTTATCAAACCCAGTCCTTGACCCAGCTATAGCCATTATAGAGCCTAATGTAGCAATGCAGCGTCATATCTGCGTCTCTCAGTATTGCTCACCTCTCTCTCTCTCTCTCTCTCTCTCTCTCTCTGACCACAAGTAAGCGCATGGACCCTGAGTTTGAGCCCTTACTCAGTCCTCAGTACGGTACCCCTAATGCCCCCTGGGACTCCCCGACTCCTAATCATATCATACCTCTAACAGAAAGACCTGTAACTGCATTCCTAGAACCTCTAACTCCATTCCCAAGACCCATGACCGTCCCTGCGGTCATCTTCAGTACCTGTAAACCCATATCCGGTTCCCCCTACCCAATGCCCACGGTACCCCTTACCCTGTTCCTGGTACCCAATCCTGGGTCCCGCAACTCCATCCCCAACTCCTTACCTATTCCCTGGGACCTCTAACACCAACTATTGGAACTTTAACTCCATTTCAGGAATCCCTAATTCCGTCCCTGATACCCACGACCCATTCCTGGGACCCTAACCCCATATTCATTACCTGTAACCCCATACCCGGTTCCTCTTATCCAATGTCGGTACCCCTTACACCATTCCTAGTATCCCTCTAAACCTTTAGACTATATATCTGTCACCTGTAACACCAACTATGGGACCTTTAACTCAATTCCTGAAACCCCTAACTACTTCCACGAGACCCATGACATGTCCCTGGGACCCGGAGCCCATCTTTGGTGGCTGGGTGACCGTCCCTGGTATCATAACCCCATCTTCAGTACATGTAAGCACATATCCGGTTCCCCTTTCCCAATGCCCGATACCCCTTACCCCATTCCTGGTACCCATTACACCAACCCTGGGACCCTAACTCCATCCCCTGTACCCCTTACCCTATATATTCCTGGGACCTTTACCTCCATTCCTGGAACCCCCAACTACGTCCCCGAGACCCATGGCACGTCCCTGGGACCCTAAGCCCATCTTCGGTACCTGTAACCCCAAATATAAAATCCGGTTTCCCTTACCAAATGCCCGGTACCCCTTACCCCGACCATGGGAGCAATACGTTCCCAGGACCCCTTACCCTATCCACGGGACCTTTAACATGTGCGACCTCTAACCTTATTCCTGCACCCATAACTGCCGGGTCCCCTAACCATGTCCCTGTTGTACCTTTTGCACTAGTGTCCCCTAAGCCCCATACCGGATACCCCTAAACATGCCTTTCGTATTCCCAACTCCATCCTCAGTCCACCTAACTCTGTCCCGGTACCCATTACCCAACCATGGGACGTCTAACTCCATCCTTAGTACCCCTAACCTTATCCCTGGGTCCCCTAACCCCCCTAACATCAACTATGGGACTATCCCCATTCCTGGAACCCCTAACTCCGTCCACTGAACCCCTAACCTTGGTACCCCAAACCCCATTGCTGATCCCATAATCCCATACCTGGATCCCTTAACCCTTCACCTGGACCCATAAACTATTGTCCCCGTGACCCTTGTTACCCTTTACACTGTCTTTGGTACACCTGACCCCTTTCCTGGTACTCCTAAAACATCCTTGGACTTTATCAAAGGACGAGACATTACCAGCTACCCTTTCTTCATCGGAAAACCTACATGGTTAGAGAAAAGCAAGACTGTTCCACTGCATCATCTTGTTGGTTTTGCAGAGGCTGACCACAACCTGACATATGACGACATAGATCAGGCAGTTTTTCTTTTCAGTCTTATTCTAGCAATGGCATCGCCCAGTGTAATAGTCTTACAGAGCTCAGGGCTCACGAATTTCTGAAGAGTGATACTACTAACTTAAAGAGATTACCGCCAACCAAGGATGCATTTCGCCTTCACCTGGAGAGAGCAGCATATGCATGCATCATAGACAAAACAGCACACATCGCTAAGCCCTTCCTCCCAGATCCCAAGGAATGCGGATGGACTTTAGAGGGGGACATCGTAGTTTCACAAGTAATGAGAAATCCACCATGGCCACCAAATGTATCAAAAGGAACCAACTGCTCCTGCAGGAAAGGGTACCAAAGAAACTGCAAGTGTTCAAAAGCATCCAGACGCTGCAATATCGGCTGTATCTGCAGAGGACATCCTGATACTGTAGTCGAGCAAAGCTGCAAGAAGACTCGGAAAGGGAACTGTGGCAGGTGAAATGGAGTCAAGTGATGAAAAAGAAAGTGGATCTGAAGAAGACATCCAATGGGGTATTAGAGGTACCATTGCAGAAAATAGTTCCTATAAGAATGAAACATTCCACTGAAATAGCTAGAAGTCTTAAGGCACCTTTAGCATTTTCTAGTATTCTAGATAGGGACAGTAATAATATACGGTACACAATATAGCCTCATTAACGTTTCAATCATTCGTCAATATATAGTATAGGCCTACATGTACACCTTAAATTAAGTGTAACTCTTTGCAGGATGATAAATTGACAAAACCAACACCACTTCCAGTGTTTGAAATTAAATTTCCTTTCATTTGACACAAAACACAATATACTTTGAGCAAAAATTACTAAAATGGACCCCCACACACGTGACCCCCCTGTTGTAGGCCCCGTGCAGAAGATTTTTTTACGTGTCCACCCTAGGGGTGTTTATTTGACCCCACTAAACTGTTTGACACCCATGAGGTTTTTATATCTTCCCAATGCAGGTGGACCATCTCTGCTCCCTGGGTAAAAGGAAAAATAATGTCAAGCAAATAAGGAAGATCGAAGATATAAATACATTTTTTTTGTATGTAATGTTTTGGTGTTTTTGTTTTTATTATTGATAAGACTGGAATTCTCTTTGCTCGTCAACAACTGTGATTTTCACAAGAAGTATGTTAACGAATTTGAAAATAATTTTGGTCTTTTGAAACATTTTCTGCACCTTTTAGAAACCCGAATTCAGATACTTCTGACGCGGCTGATCTACCTTATGTGTGGCCACAATACGACGTCGAGACAAAGGAATTCTTGGTACTAAACGAGTCACTTGCCGAGGGAACTGGGATTACAGGGAGTGGTGTAAAGCCTCTGGAATGTGCTTTTTGGAAAGATTATCTGCCCAATCTTGACGTTCAAACAGGTATATTTTAGCTTCGGATTCGGATTAATTTTGATTGTAGAAAATCGGGTGTAACCTGGGGCTGCATTCTCGAAGCCATCTTAGGATATTGGTATTTTGATTTCATAATGACAAATCGAAAATTACTTTAAACTGCATGACCGTAATAATAATACGAAACTGTATAATACGAAACACCAAGAGGGTTCCGACCAGTTACTGCGAAGGTCGTTATTTCGAATAAAGTATCAAAGTGTCATGGCTTTGAGCACATGAACTTTCTCTGGTTATACTATAATCCGTCTTAACCATCTTCATTAATCCAACCTCAGCGCTGTATTTTTGTAGAGGGATCGCATAGGCTTAGTTGCACAGATCATTAAACATTCGGTTATTCCTTCATGTAATTTTACACGAAATTAGGGTTAGGGTTAGGGTTAAGGTTAGGGTTAGTTTAGGGTTAGGATTAGGGTTATGACTATGATTAGGGTTAGGGTTAGGATAAGGTTTAGAATTAGGATTAGCTTACACGAAATAATTACATGAAGGATCGTCCATACATTCTTTCTTTTTAATTTTTTGTCTCTTCCCTTGCACCATTCCTTCCAATATGTCTCTCATAAGCCATTAGTCCTCAATATAATTATGATCAGTTCAATTCTTCTTTCTGTATGTTCTGTCCCTGATTGTTTATAAGCAATGTACAATTTCCCTTTATGTGTTCAATACGAGCTATATCTTATTGATAAGATGCTACTCTGTTGCTTTTAACACTCAACGAAAACTTTTCAAATTTTTATCTTCCCATACTCTAACAGGTGACATCGATGAGGTTGAGAAGCAATGGAAAGAAGAGTTTGATAAATATAGTAACGAATATATCGTAGATTGGAAGGTGCAGCTTGAGAAATACAAGGCTACAACGTCTAATTAAGAACTGATGGAAACTCTCTACTAATAGAAACTACTTGTAAATATACATAGACTGAATCCTTCGGCCCCTCTTTCGCAACTACAAATAATAAGCAGATAAACCCAACATATTGCTCGGGTCCACTTGTATTTCGAGGTGGGTCAATATGCTCGCGAGTTTAAAAAGACAAACAAAACAATGGGTAGTGAATGCGACCAAAATACGACTTTGGAGTGTTATGGAAGCTCCGAAAAATACTTATTTAGGGTCCGTTCTGAAAGTTCATACGTTCATACGTGAGTATTATATCCCCCTCGGAATACAAGTATGCTCAATCGAATACAGCATGGTGGATCTATTGCGGGCATGCGTAGTATTTGAAGACTGGAGGATTCAACTATCTTTCTGAGCAAAAACGACAAAGCGAACACAATTGAACAAATAATACTAATTTTTTTAAATGGGTAAACAGCCCTCTCAAGTAAAAACACAGTATAAATTATGCTTTGGAATGATAGGCAAATACCGCACTCTACTTTGGGAGTAGGCCTTGACTGATTCAACAACATCTACCTTCCAAATAAAACACAGTATTTACCATGTTCCACACCCCCCACACACCCACACCCACACACACACATCATAATTTGCCATGTTATTTCACTTGACGAAACTACATTAGGAAGCAGACTTATTCAATAAACACAATAGACTCCCAAATAGAAAGACAATATCTTTAATGTCATGTATTTACATGCACTGCGTTTTTGCTTGGGATGACAGAGAAGTAAAATAAATGGTGTAGGTACTTTTTATGTTACTTTATACTAGAAGGTAGCATATTTCCTATAGCATTATGGGTACTATGACGATTTCCGGAAGGAAATTGTTCGTCCTCATATATTTTTTATATAGTCAAGTTGCATTTCCAGGGGATTGCGATTCAAGAATAAACCTAAATAGAGAGAAGAAACGGGACGTGTCGCTATTCTGAAGGGCCGTTTTTCTGACGGGTCGTTATTCCATTCCGAAGGTTTGCTATTCGGAAGGGTCATTGGGGCCTCCTCAGAATTTAATATAAGGCTCGTTATTCAGAAGGCTCATTACTCCGAAGGGTCGTTACTTCTAAGGGTTATTACTCTAAATTTTCGGAATAACGGTCCTTCGGAATAACAATCCCTACTATGAATAAGTGATGACTCTTCGGAATAACCTGCCGTAACCGACGAAACAAAAACAAACAATCCGGTATAAACCTATGATCACACACACACACACACACACACACACCAGATTTCTCGTAATACAACATTGTAATTAACAGAATTGGGGACGACTCCGCGAACAATAATTTCAGATCAGAAGTCGCCATTAGCCCTACCATTATTATTACCCACAATACGCAGGGAACACGCTACTCCCTAATATCGCACCTTGAGAAGTATCTTGTAAAGATTTTGTAATCTGTGTGAACAGGCTTTGAACTAGTAGCAGACCGTGATCCAAACAGCTGTCAATCATTACGTTTCATGTACGCCCCCTGTACGTATATTGGTTTGGAAGTAGGCCCAGGGGCTATAGATTAGAATGTGTGTGTGAGCATGGTAATCTATTTGCATTTCTTTAGTTATATCAAGATATTATCGGGTGTATATTTTCAAAAAAATTACTGAAATATTTAATCGTGTACTTTTTCTTTGCACCAGCACAAGGTTTTGGAAGCTATGTGAAAGGGGTTATTAGCGAATAAAACTTGAGGCTTTTGTTTGGAGTTGGTTTAAAAAAGTTGTAGACATGATTAGTAAATGGCATCAAGAAGGACTACGAGACTGCATCGACTTAATTTACGGTGACATCAAAAATTTGCCATTTTTAAATACACCATTAGACTGCAAAAAAAATGATAATCTGTAAAGCTACAATGATCAACATGATCAAGGCGTTCGGTTTATTTGTTCAAAAGCACGTGCATTTGCGTAACATGAGGGGTGATTGCATGCATGAAACACCCACCTCTTTGAATATTGGAGACAGGATTTTATTCCAGTAGAAGTAGTGATGCAACAGGGTTAATTACCATAGAGGTAGGTGAAAACAATTTTTGAATGTATTGCCCCAAACTATTTGTAGGCTGCACTCATCATCTGTAATCCCTATGTACGGTGTACAATCATAGATTGAATACAATACCGCTCTTTTCAACGACACGAATCGTACAGGTGCGAGTGAAATGTACACGGACTCAGCATAGTTGGAAATTTCTATAGAATTACAATCCAGGTCTTTATACCTATTGTTTGATAATCTGTGGTGCGATGCAGAGACATAGCGTACGACTATTGCAGGGCAATATATTCAAAAATTGTTTTCTGTTACATCACTACTTCTACGGCGAATGTTCATGGTTCTGTCGGATTTTGTCTCGTTAACGGCTAGATTTTGTGTAGAGAAAATCTGGTGTAATTATACTTGTCATCGGCAATAATTTGTATTTGTAATTCATTGTTCGTTAGACTTGTACATTTCACATAAGATAAGGTAGTAAGGCACAGCGAGAAACCCTAGTAAATAATTATATTGTAGAGGCAGGAAGACTAAATCAATACACGGTTATCTGCTATGCATATTCTGACGATTATGGGGTAGAAAATGATGAATATCTCCCGTCATTTTAGGTTTCTAAAGAAGCCAATTGTAAGGCCTACACTTGAATATATGTGTTGAAAGGACATAATATTCATAAGTGTGCGTATTGAACTTCAACCGTGCGTTTTGAAATCAAAAACTGACAAAGATTCAGATTTTATATGTCCTGAACAAAAAAAATGACAGCTGCCCTCATTCGTAGACACTCGGGTTGCGGAACATACACACGGTACTAGCGCAGAGTAGACCACTGGTGGAGGCAGTCTAAAGCAGATGACGTACCACGTTAACTGTCATAATACAGAAGCAGTGACCAGGCTATTGTCAATAGCCTTAGTGGGAAGTCTCAAAATTATTAAACAGGTTGGAACAAAATGGAACTAGTGGATTTGAACTACCATCATGGCGATTTCTGCCATGTACATATCGGGTCGATGACTCTGTGTAAGGGTCTCTTGTGTATCAATAAACATGTGAATTGATATAGGTTTACAGAAACAAACCTCAATGGAAAAGTTAATTTCCATTTTGATTGTATATATATGCATACTTGAAAGCCATCCATACTAAACCTATTTTGAAATAATCGGCTAGCGTTAGCATCGCACCCAACTGCGTGCATGCCTTTCAAAATCAATACACGATGTTATGAGTCTTTTTTTTTCGCCTTATATAAACCGAACAAACTTTAGCACCAGCACACGTACGACCTTCGTGCGTGGTCCTGTTGTAGCTTTTAGGGTTGCGTACTGGGGTGTGTTTGATGTGGGTGTGTGTATGTGGGGGGGTGCACATCTGTGGGGTGCGTTGTAGGGCTAGGGAAAGAGGTTCGGGTAATTACTGCTAAATTTCGTATGCCTTCCTCGATTTAGTAAGTATTGTTTTTCACTATATCTCTAAACGTAATGTTGAAAAGTATATACAATTTTAGACAGGAAATTACGCAGAGAATCCAACTAGCATACCAGATTCCTGCAAAAATGAGCAGTTTTTGAAAAAAATCACAAAATTTGATATTACTTTACAGCCTCGAGGAAGGCATACGGACTATAGTGGGGTTACGCTCCTAAATGGAAAATTCATGAATGTTTGAAAACTGTAGTTCATATTAGGACGTCATATGATTTCTGAACTATATGCTTGTTGCAACAGTGTAAAAAGTGTAAAAGGCATGCCAGTAATCAAATTCATTTATATCAAGAGCCCAATGCAACAAAGACTCCATAGCTTCCCTGGGAAAATGCAATCGCGCTTATGAATAACACTACCCAGGGTACTGAGCGCTCGATTTGTAACCATGTGATATGACGTCATGTCATAAGCTGTCAATATCATTGTTATTTGACGTGGCGTGATTTCTGAACTCTATTAATCTATTGTTGTGACCCAGTCAGCAAAGGAATAAGCTGAATAAGCATTCCAGTAAACAAAATTAATACACTTATTTTAGGAACTTTGTTGCTATACATAATTCAAAGTAGGTTCAATGTCATGTCATCCGCTTCCAAAATTATTGTTATTTAGATTTCTGACCTTTTCTGGTACTATATATTAAACCATGCGGACTATGGAAAAGACACACTGTGCGTTTTCTAGGTTTATGAATTACTATAGACATTAGCTGCAGGGAATTGAAGATTATACAGAGTCGACTTTCGAATACACTCGCAGTCAGTGTTTGATCTGGAAGGAATTGCACTGAGGACAAACTGGCAGAATCAGAGGTATGTTCTTTAGATTAACTCTTGATTTCTATTTAAGCTTGATGACTAATAAGTGTTCAACTTTGTGGTTGTAGGTATATCTTGATCGATACTCCTGGTGCATTCTAAATTACAGAATTTTTGTATATTATTGAAAAACAAAGAGCAATTTGATGAGATAATAAGTTGGCTATCTTTTGTCTTGTAGTCCAGATTATGATCACAAAATCAATTGTTTTTAAGACTTTATTTAGGGTTTAAATGGTCAGATATTTAAAAAAATACCTGTCTTTTATCGACGTGCAAGTGCATAATGAACTATTATAACTAGAAAGCAAGTTTAATTAAAGTGCTTTTCAGGAGGAATCCGCTGCACTCGCGTCGCGTCCCAAGCAATTCCTGATGCCATAATACTCATCCATACTTCTTGATAAAGTCACTACTAAATTATTTTTGAACGAAATTAATTTTGTGTAGAAATGATCTGGGATGATTGTATTTGTGGTGTTGTTTTCAAAAGTAAATATGGTATAGATACTGAAGATTCAACGAAATTCATGTCATAATTTCGTAACATGTCTCCTTCGTCAAATACTCCAACCCGGCATCTTATTTATATTAAATGCGGTATTGTCGGTTCCGAAATGAGACACACCCGATAGCGTATATCAAACAGGCTGAGCAGGATAGTAAGATTCCATCACTATTGGATTTTTTACTTTATTTGAATGACTTTTAGGTTGACTTTGACCCCTTCTCAATGCGCATTTTTATTGAGTGACCATAGCAACAATGGAATAACGTTCGTTTGACTCCTACTTAAAATGGCACCGATGGTAAGACTGATCCGATTCCATCACGTGTACTGCTTCTATCTCGATTCATTGACCTTGAGGTAAATTCTGTCTTGATTCATTGACCTTGAGGTAAATCATATCTTGATCCATTGACCTTGAGGTCAATTATATCTTGATTCATTGACCTTGAGGTCATTCTATCATAATTCATTGACCTTGAGGTTGACCATTGCTCAGTGATAATGTTAGCATGATCTTAGGGTTGCTCCACTCAATCCCGCCTTGATTGAATAACAATGACTTTTAAAGGCCTTGTACTCATCTTGATTAAATGACCTTGAGATGGTTGACTGAATGACTTAGGGGTAACTCCTACCACGCCTGTAGCCAGCGGAAACAAGTCGGACATTGATAAAGATTAAGAAGAAGAAGAAGAAGAAGAAGAAGAAGAAGAAGAAGAAGAAGAAGAAGAAGAAGAAGAAGAAGAAGAAGAAGAAGAAGAAGAAGAAGAAGAAGAAGAAGAAGAAGAAGAAGAAGAAGAAGAAGAAGAAGAAGAAGAAGAAGAAGAAGAAGAAGAAGAAGAAGAAGAAGAAGAAGAAGAAGAAGAAGAAGAAGAAGAAGAAGAAGGAGAAGAAGAAGGAGAAGCAGAGAAGAAGAAGACGAAGAAGAAGAAGAAGAAGAAGAAGAAGAAGAAGAAGAAGTGGTAGAAGGAAAAAGATAAGAAGAAATGGAAACAAAATAGAAGAGATCGAGAGTATAAGTCGAGAGCAATAATTGCGAACCATAAAAAATGGTTTTTTTAGCTATGAAAAAAACCCGAACCATTTACTGCACAATTCCAAACTTTCGGCTACGCGTACACATTCCCATATGTGACCATTCACGGCGAATGAGCCGTAAATTTCTCCCCCGGTCAATTTTGTTTTATTTCGTGTTTAAAAAATAAACATCATAAACTTAAAAATGGTATATCATTTGACTTCAAACGATATCCAGAAGCGGGGTTATGGTTTGTTAAACTTTGCTCTTTAACAAAATTATAGCTTTTTTCGTTTCTGCATGTGTCTGTTTTTCCACATTGCTGGCAATAAATATCAAACAGTAATAATTGGCGGTCATTTCAAATCATCCCCAAGTCAACGAGGTTTAAGAAAGGTCTCTCATTGTTAATTGTTGGTTATGCATACCTATACAAAATACAATGCCTGGTAACCCACCACTTGAACAGGATTTAGCAAAAGCAAACAAAGACCAGAGCTATTAAAAGTTTTATAGCCATCTAAGGTAGAAGCTTATTATCCACTTCAACAATAGGATAATTGATTAGTTTTTCACTATCAAATGAGATCGATGTCGGGCCAGCTTAAGTTACCGGTGAATACGACCTTCGTACGCATTTTACACCGTAACTCAGAATCAAATTTAGGGAATTTACGGCTCATTTGTGCTGCCGGGTAACATATCATCTTGCTCCGTATTAACGGGTGTCCCTTAATTTACTCCTCAATTGTTATTTTTGCCTAAATTATCAGAGAAAGGACGTGAAATTCTTTAACGTTGAAAATGGAATTGTTTTTTATTTACTCTTCGCGCCTCACCTACACCTGCCATTTTATTACTATGTCTATGTACAAATCTTGCCTGGCGAAAAATCATATTAAAATAGTATATGCTACAGACCATGTACAGAGAATTAAAATTTAGAGTAAGGTCCATTGCAGGCAGGCATATCTGAACTTCATTCACCGTCTATATTGTTAAATAAATGGTATTGTTAACATTATAGAATGATTGCTTGTATACGGTAAATAACTGTGCAAGGTTGCCATGGGTGCGTGAATAAGGACAAAAGTTTGAAAGTTGAAGGTTGCTTTCAATATTAAGTACAGTAAAGTTCATATCAAAATAAAGGAAGCAGTTTGAAAAATGCCACGAAGTTGAATAAATTTTGCACTTAAACGCATTAAATTTCACTGTATTTGTATGTAATAAGTAATTATTGCTAAATTAAAGGAAATCCAGCACATCCTGTAATACGTTTCGTCCTGTTGCTAGATAAAGACGCCGCTTTGGCGACATAGTTACCTTTAGTCGCCATTGTTTTAGAAATATGCGTGCTTTATTATTATTCAGCAATACTATCATGCTAAAACAATGCCATACAGTAAAGTTGAATGTGCGAAAATACGTAATTCAGTAAATTTACTTTACCCTTTTAGAAGTATTGGGGATGTTTCTGTTAGGTCCCTTAATTTCGTAGCGTCAGGGTGTGACTTTGGTACGGCAACGTCAAACGTGCTAGCTCGAGCTCAGCGATCTACGTTTATCTTTGTCAATTGAGAATACCTCAGTTATAATAGTAATGTTAAAATCGGCATATTTTATGCCGAGTATAACCTTTCCACGTCTTCTTGCTCCGGTGAATTAAAAAAAAACCTCGAATATTTCAATAATATTTTTAGTTTTGTTTATTCACTTTTCAGATCAACATGGTTCAGATTTTGTATTTCGTTCTGCTGATAGTTACGGCTTACGCTCAATCTAATCCGGTAGAAAGAATCAAGACTGGACGAATCATGGGAAAGCGTATTACTGTTAATGGTAGTACGGAAGTAGACGCCTTCCTCGGCATTCCTTTTGCGGAACCCACCTCTGGAGAAAGAAGATTCAAACTTCCTGTAACGAAGGCACCATGGAGCGGTGTAGTCAATGCTACTGAGTATGGGCATGGATGTTGGCAAGTACTAGACACTGGGTTTCCTGGAATTCAAAAAACTGGAAAATGGAATCCAACAGTCCCCTTAAGCGATGACTGCTTGAATCTTAATGTCTGGGTTCCCTATCCTAGGCCACAAAATGGTTCGGTATTGGTTTGGATACACGGAGGCGGATATTATTTTGGCGTTAGCTCCTCTGATATGTATGATGGAAAATACTTGGCAGCATTTGAAAAGATGATTGTTGTGTCAATGAATTACAGATTAGATTCGTTTGGATTTCTAGCGACTGGAGATTCTAGTGCACCTGGAAATCAAGGACTTTACGATCAAGCCATGGCGTTACAGTGGGTACAAGATAACATTGCAACCTTTGGAGGCGATCCGAATAGCGTCACAATTTTTGGCGAGAGCGCGGGTGGCGCAAGCGTCGCTTTCCATTTGCTCTCGCCAGTTTCCCAATCGCTTTTTCAGCGCGCGGGAATTCAAAGCGGTGGTGTTACACCACGTTGGGCATATATTACTCAAGAGGTAGCTTTAGAACGTGCCAAGCTTCTTGCACGTTCTGTAGAATGTTTGAGAGACACAAATGGTGATGTACGAGATATTCCAGATATGGTCACATGTCTGCAAAACGTTGATGCAAACGACTTGTTGGCTGCAACTCCAGGAACAGGAAAATACTTAGAGCCTTTCTATGCACCGGTATATGACGGGATCTTTCTTTCTGAAGATCCCGTTGATGCTCAAGACCAGGGCAGCTTTAAGCAGTGTGAGTTGATTATTGGAAGCAACTCCAATGAAGCCAACGTCTTCTTATTTTCCATTGTTCCTGGTTTTGGTAAAGAGGGAGAAAACCTTCTTGATTACGAAAGATATAACGCAGCGCTGCGGTTTGTCTTTCCAAATTTCCAATCCTTTGGGTTAGATGCCATCGCATTTCAGTATAGGCCGTGGAAAACACCTAATAATCAAAGCCTTCTGAGGGATGCAATAGATCTTGCAGCTGGAGACTTCGATTTCAATTGCCCAACAGTCGAGTTGGCTAATGCGTATGCCAGAGAGGGCAATCAAGTCTATTATTACCGGTTTGAAGAGCGTCCGTCTAACAGTCCATTTCCAGAATGGATGGGTGCTCTCCATGGTGATGAGATCCCCTATATCTTTGGTGTTCCGTTTGACGCGTCACGTGGTTACAGTGATAATGAGAGAGTACTGAGTAGGAAGATGATGAATTTCTGGGCAAATTTTGCAAGAACTGGGTAAGTTATAATAATGCTGCACTTCATGATTATAACTTCTATAAACCGTCTCTCAATAACGTGCTGATGATGTAACCCGTGGACACGTACGTATACGCGATTCGTTGAGCACGGGGAGCGACCAAGCAAGAATGGCTTTACGATAATGTCGCCCTCTAGAGTCCGTATGATGAAATACCGAAGGGGGGTTCATATGCAGCGAGCAGAATCTTGGTCAAAAATCAATTTACCTCCCCGGATCAAGCAATCCCTATCGTGGTAACTTGTTCGCTGACCAAGATTTTTCTTTCTGCAGTTCATATACTAAGTTTAATAGGACTCGTCATTATGAGAAAGGACGCATTATGTTTAAGCTTCAAAACGATTTGATTATAATAATCAAAGTTGAGAAATAATGTCAAGCAAATAAGGAAGATCGAAAATATAAATACAGTTATTTTGAATGTAATGTTTTGTTGTTTTTGTTTTTATTATTGATAAGACAGGAATTCTCTTTCCAACAACTGTGATTTTCACAAGAAGTATGTAAACGAATTTGAAAACACTTTTTGTCTTTTGAAACATTTTCTGCCCCTTTTAGAAACCCGAATTCAGATACTTCTGACGTGGCTGATCTACCTTATGTGTGGCCAAAATACGACGTCGAGACAAAGGAATTCTTGGTACTAAATGAGTCACTTGCCGAGGGAACTGGAATTACAGGTAGTGGTGTAAAGCCTCTGGAATGTGCTTTTTGGAGAGATTATCTGCCCAATCTCGACGTTCAAACAGGTATATTTTAGCTTCGGATTCGGATTAATTTTGACTTCAGAATATCGGGTGTAACCTGGGGCTACATTCTTGAAGCCGTCTGAGGATATTGGTATTTTAATTTCATTTTATGACAAATCCAACACTAATATAAACTACATGTCCCTAATAATTTGAAGCTATAGAAGAATTTTACGCGAGGCGCCGTCCTTCATCGAGAGGGTTCCGACCAATTAACGAAGGTCGTTATTTCGATTAAAGTTTCAAAGCGTCATGGCTTTGAGCACATGAACCTTCTCTGGTATATAAACCGTCCTAACCATCTTCATTAATCCAACCTCGGCGCTGTATTTTTATAGAGGGATCGTGTAGGCCCTACTGTTCATTAAACATTTTTCCTCTTCCTCTTGGTATCTTCCCTTGCATTCTTCCTTTTCCTTCTATCACAGTAGTCCTCAATATAATTATGACCAGTCCAATTATTCTTTGTTCAATCCGGGCTGTATTTGATGATTAGAAGCTATTCTGTTGTTTTTAACAAATGAATGAAAACTAACGATCGACAAAACTTTTTACATTTTTTCCTATAATATTTAGGTGACATCGATGAGGTTGAGAAGCAATGGAAAGAAGAGTTTGATAAATATAGTAACGACTATATCGTAGATTGGAAGGTACAGTTTGAGAAATACAAGGCTGCAACGTCTACTGGAAACTCTCTGGTATAGACTGAGTCCTTCGGGCCCTCTTTAGCAACTACCAATAATATAGCTGGGGTGGTACTTGTACACTCACAGAAAAAAATACATAAATTATGTAAAATTTTACACAACTTCGATGTACGTATAGAACTCCAAAACAAATAGGTATTTTTTACATAACCATGAATTATGTAAAAAAAAACATAGCAGAAAAAATACTTACAAATTATGTAAAATATTTACATAAATTTTAAAATACATAAAACAGCGTAATTATGTTATAACAGCATGATTTATTACTCGGAGTTTCACGCCTAAAACGGCGATCATCAGATAAATAGCTGAACACTGAACTGTAACTCCAAAACAAAACAAATAAATTCACAGCGTTGAAAGCGTACGCGTCTTCACTAGAAAAGTATGACAGCGCGCATGTTTAAAAGCGAATGACACAGTATATACGCACGCATGTTTAGCGAAAAACGCGGTGGGCGCAGCAACTACGCATGCAATGAAGTGCGTAATTATTTCTTTTCATACACGCATGCTCGCAATTTTGAAATGCGAAAAACAAATGCACGCATGTTTAGCGAAAAACGCAATAGGCGCAGCATATACGCATGTAATGAAGTGCGCAAATTGTTTCTTTAAAATGCGGAAGGCGCTGTAGGCGTAGCAACTACGCAAGTAATGAGGTGCGCAATTTATTTTTTCTTTGCGCGGCTTGGTGGTTTCCGACCGTGTCGGCATTTTGAGATGAGTTCGGTTTTATTATTGAGGGTGTTAGGCCCTTTCGCACGCAGTATTTCTAATTTCTCTTCAAAACATAGGTTGCATTGTCCTGAGTCACGTCTGTGTGTGTTTGATTCTTTCAAGATTTCCCAGTGGATAGAGTAGTTACTTCCTTTTCTTTTAAGTTGCCATACATATTTTGAGAGTTCTGTTTCCTTCTCATATTTGTCATGTTTGAATGATTTGGTGTGGTTAATTGTTGAACCTCTGTTTAAAGGTTCCACCAAATCACCAAAAAAGCCAACCAAGTGCCATCAACAAAAAGTTGCAACTGTAGAGTCAAAGAAACCTGTCCCCTCCGTGGAAAGTGCATGACAAGTGCCTTAGTATATAAAGCCAGTGTAACTTCGAATACAGAATCTAAATCTTATATAGGACTTTCAGGTGGAACCTTTAAACAGAGGTTCAACAACCACACCAAATCAGGACAATGCAACCTATGTTTTGAAGAGAAATTAGAAATACTGCGTGCGAAAGGGCCTAACACCCTCAATAATAAAACCGAACTCATCTCAAAATGCCGACACGGTCGGAAATCTCCAGTTTGGTTCAAGCTAAATGACTCCGAAACCTACCTATTTGAATGAAGTTTCAGCAGGCTACCCGATCACACACACGTCGAGTCCACCATTGCTTTCGGTCTGCGCTATAATTTCTTACATGAAATAGGTAAAAACTACACGTGTCGATTTACATAACACGTTAGGTAGATTTTCTCCAATCAGCGAAGTATTTTTGGCTGACATTTTACTTCATTTCATGCAATGATTACACAAACTAGGTAAACTAGCTTCGGTACAGTTCAAATATGTATTTGAAGCATTTACAAACTGGCATGGTAAAAGTTTGTGACAAACTTGTACATATATTGTGTATAATTTAATTTACATCGTGTTTTTTTTACATAACGTGTGAATATTTCTCTGAGTGTATCTCGAGGTGAATATCATGCTCGCACGAATAGAAATGGGCAGATTTTACGGGCAAGCGATGTATATACTCGCGCACATGGTTTACATGCATGATTTACGGTGTCAAAACGTACAAAATCAGAAAAAAAGGTATGCTATATGTTTTAAAAGACGTCGAACATGAAACAAAAAAATGTTAAAACAAAGACCATCTTCTGCTGTTTTAGGGTAGTGAATTAGCTCCGAATACTTATTTAGGGTACGTCCTGAAAAGTTCATGCACGAGCACTAACGTTCATACTTGATATGATACCCCCTCGGGCAAATTGAATTTGTACACAAATGTACAATTTATTGAATAAAAATTACAACAAAAGGCAGAAAAAGGTAAAAAAATTAATAAAGAAAAGAAAATCTAAGTTAAGAATAGCTAGAAAATATATGTGTATATTAGTGTGATAGCTGTTGATATTGTAGATGTCTAGAATTGAAAACTATGTAATGTTTTGTTAGCAACATTAAGAAATGATTACATCAAACAACCGTGACTAGTAAAATGTTTAAGAAGCGATAAAAGAGGTCACTAGCGAATAAAACTTGAAGCTATTGTTTGGAGTTGGTTAAAAAAATTGTAGACATAATAAGTAAATCGGCATTAAGAAGAATGACGTCCAACATTTGCCATTAGAGAAATCGCAGTGATCGGACGCACGTCGGTCTATTCAAAACCACTCTCCTGCATCGAAACATGATCGCGTATTTAGCCAGTTTTGAAGATTTTGCACGTGCGAAAATACAAAGAATTTGATCATTTCACAATATGTAAAGACGGTCAAGGATAATGAACAAACGAAGGTAAGTCTAATTATTATTATGGTTCTGTTTGTTTGTAACAAATCAATATAATATAGCTTCAGTGATGTGTTAAACATTGACTTTTATACACGATGTTTACACGCAGAGATTGTCCATTGAAATGTGTGTGATACTTTGCGTATACAAATGAAATTGCGATTTCACATTTTGGACACCAACGTCGTATAGAACGCACGTTTTACATAAAATATGCTGATTTTACGATATGTCGAAGTTCATGCAACGCGCCTAATTTTCAGCACGAAAAAGTCTCATTTTGAAAGTAATGCCATTAATATATGGATGTAGTGGTCCTTAATCTACCAAAATATATGTTTTTGGGCAACTTTAATATTTGGGGCGCACAAAAATACAATTAAGTTTAAGCAGCATGTTAATCTTAGTTTTGGGGGAAAATCAAAAGCATGCTGTATTGAATTATTTTTGACTCGGTAACCATTAAATTTTCAATCACATTGCCCTCGACGAGATCAGATATTAGCTGATATTATAGTCTTTGTTCCAGCCGCCTTGTTCTCCTTCGTGACGAATGAACACAATCCAGTCTGGAACCGAGACTAGCAACATTTAACACCGTTTTTAACGTCGTATAAACGCACGGGCCAACGTACATGTTACGCACCACGTATGTAATATCGCAATCTCTCTATCAAATAATAAACTGCAAGAAATAATATTTGCAATCTGTAAAGCTACAATGATCAACATGATCAAGGTGTAGGGTTAATTTGGTCAAAAGCACGTGCATTTGCGTAATATGAGGGAGGATGGGAGGGGTGGGGGATGATTGCATGCATGAAACCCACACCCATTCGAATATTGGAGACGGGATTTTAGCCCGACAGAGAAAAAATTAATTGTGCACATTTCAAAACACATTATTAAGTATTATTGAGTATCGATTCGCGTGTAACGCCTTTATTTTGACAAACTAAAAAAATATTGTCACGTGTTCCTATGTAATAGCATGGTAATATTCGTATTGCGCGGACTTGGATGTCGACCTTTTCCCATGATACATCCCGATTACATCGCAAACCGCTGGCGGCGCGCTTATTGTGAATAGCGAGAATTTGTGGAAGTTTATGCTACAATTCTGTCGGAGTGATATCACCTGCTTTGGGCAGACGTAGTGATTAAACGATATGCACATAAACATCTCACAAAAGTAACTAACCCCCTTAAATAATGGCTATTATTCAAAAAGGGGCTATTGTATTACAAATCTGTAAAATGCGTCGGAAGTAGAATTTGTTTCTGCGTATTTTGACACCTCATTTGATACGATAACCCAGAAAACAATAAAACACCGGTCAATTTAATGTAATGAGGTCCAGATTTGAAAGTTGCACTTACCTATAACATTTTTACAATACAAAAACACTCAGATATCATTACACAGATTTCCTTCCACTGAATACAAATCAATGGAATTTACTGCAACTTTCAAATATTGGGTTACATTGATTTAAATGTACGCGGTGACGTTAATATTTAGTCAATTGCTACAAATGAGGGGTCAAAATGTGCAGAAATAAATTCTGCTTGCAACGCATTTTACAGATTTGTAATAAAATCATCCGTGTTTGAATAACGGTCATTATTTAAGGGGGGTTAGTTACTTTTTTTGAGATGTTTAGAAAAGAAGACTATCGCCGGGCAAAATACGAGGATTAGGGGTTCATTCATAAGATTGAGGGCATAAACAGCGATCATGCCCGAAATCCTATGAATGAATCCCGTTCATACATACCTAACATTCCTAGCAATTCAATACAAATGAAAATAATAAGGGTTTACAAGTTTAAATAACATTTCCATACCGTTTTCCTTCATAAATTGGAAGAAAATGAGTAGGCCTACTTGCGGGAAGCAGCTCGGCTCATGAAGTAAACGGCCGAGAGTCAACGCGTGATACGCGTTATCTTTTGCGCTCCGCGTGAGATGGGCGCGGTGACATGCGCGTGTACGCAACACTAGCAAATCGTGGATCGTGTTAATTGGGTTCCAACGCTGCGTGACGCAGCTTGTTTATGCCCTGCGTACTGGTCATAAACGGAATTTATGACCAGCAAAAAAGGGCCCAAATCCAATCAGAAACGTCGTTATATCGTGAGTATGTATGAAGACACATTATTTCAACCAGGCTGAAAAGGTACGATCCCCGGCAAAAATTCTCAGCTTTCAATGTACAATAATAAAATACAATAATCATGAGCTCTGAGAGAGGGCAAAATGCAAAAAAACCCAAAAAAAAAACCCAAAAAAAAAACAAAACCCCACCTTATTATACTGTTTTCATGATTCTGTCATTTCCAATTAGTTTACCGTATTTTAATTAGACTATGCCAGCATCGAATTTTGATAAAAATCGAATTTTGATAAATAAAAATATGTTATTAATCATAACGCATTCATACGAAATTATACTGATGCCTGATTTTGATATAAACTTTTGATCCAAACATAAAGAATTAATTCCTACCTCAGAATTTTCAGATGGTACTCCATCTTTCATCAGCGAGTGAGTGACTGTACCAGGTCGTGATTTTCTTGACTCGTAGACAGAAGCATGATTTATACCAACACAGGTGAACATTCATAAACTTATACTGATGCTTATTACAATTAAAGTATTCAATACTAGTAAATGGTCATAAAAATGTATGCGTACGCCTATATTATTGAATGTAACATATCTTGCACTTACCTTCCTGCCCAGAAGCCCTTTCTGAACTATATACCTGGGAAGTCAATTCGAATTTGTCTAAAATCGGCAGGAAAATAGCGGGGGGACCAGATGGGATCTCATCTAAGCTGATCCGTGAGTTCTCAGTTGAACTCAGTGATCCACTGTGTCATCTTTTAAATAAATCTTTTCAAGAAGGGTCGGTGCCATCGCAATGGAAATGTGATGTGGTTGTGTCTTTGCCAGCTTAGTCCGATCTCGTTGACTGATCACTTTTCTAAGGTGGCCGAGTCTTGTTACAGATTGGGTGGTGGATGACATAGAACCACACATCGATCATGGGTAATTCGCCAGCAGAAAAGAAAGATCCACGACCCATTATTTGGTTAAGTTAGTCGACTTCATCCTTAAACACCTTGATCAATTTCAAAGTATGTCACGTATCACCGTGACTGATTTTAGTAAAGCTTTCGACTGCGTTGACCATAATATTGCTATTCCAAAATTAATTGAAATGGGTACAAGGCCTGCTGTAATACCATGAATTTGTGATTTTTTGTCGTACAGATCCAAATATGTGAGATACCAAAATGTCCTGTCTGACTGGCAAAATCTCTCAGGCGGGGTTCCACAAGGCACCTTAAATGGGCCTTTTATTTTGTATGGTTCTCGCAAATGACGCTGCCAGCATGAACGATCCAAAGAAATTCGCTTTGAAATATGTCGATGATCTAACTGTAATTGAAAACATCAATACCAGAAATGGTAGTACTATCCAAACTGATTTAGACAATTTTGACGATTGGGCTCTGTACAACAACATGAAATTAAATCCATCCAAATGCATGTACATGGACGTCTCCTTCATGAAACATCCCGAGGTATTACCCCATCTGCGGTTATGTAATCAAAATCTTAAAAGTGCCGATGTGATCAAAATTGTGGGCATTAAGATCGCCAAAGACCTCAGTTGGGACATTCATATTGGAGACGTTCTAGGGCGTGCTAGTGGCCGGCTGTTTATGCTGACCAGGCGCAAAATATTTGGACTGAGTGTTGAGGATTTGGTTACTATCTACGTTGGTTTTGTGCGCGCGGCCCCTTCTTGAATATGCGGTGCCTGTTTGATATCCGGGGCTTACTGAGAAACAACACCTTTGGAGCGTATTCAGAAGAGGGCGTGCAGAATCGTCTTGGGTGGTAACTACACTTCTTACCAAGATGCCCTCGTCACATGTAAAATGTCTGATCTGAGAAGCAGACGCGACAAGATCTGCTTAGATTTTGCTACCAAACTATATGAGTCTCAACAATTTCGCAGCTGGCTACCTAAGTTGAGATCATAAGTAGTCAAAGTTCCTCTCCGCATTTCATGCATATAATAACATCACAAATTCGCAACAAACCCAAAAATTAACCCCGGGCAGATTTTTGGCTATTTCTCCATTTACGTACGATCCTGCCCAAAAGTGTCAGGTTTTGACATGGGACGTCATATGCGTTCCCTTAATTTATCTGAAACGAATTTGAAAAGTTTGATTGTAGTAGTCACAAACCGCATAATAATTGTATGACCACATTCTTTGATGTGACCCCTCAAAGTATATACATGGGCCCACCTTCCTAAGAAAATGACAGCCATCTAGCCAGGGCTATTAAACATCCCTCAATTATCATGATGTAAGCTTTCAAACGTAAGTTTTTATAGGGCCTGTATTAGTTTAATATTAAGAGGTAATGTAAATGTTTTGCAGTAAACTCTACGATGCACTATGCAGTAGTTCTATTGTGCCACTAAATAGGAAAAAGAATTGATACAAATATTAAAATATCCCAGCAAACACAAAAACGTTTTAAAAACGTTTTAAATAGGCTATATTTTGGCTTTTGGTTTAGGTAAAAACGTTTTAAGACTAGAGTAATGGAAGACACATTCATCCACGCCCGAATTTGAGATTTCTTGATATTTATCAACACTAAGATGTATTCTTTTACTTGAAACTGATAAATTACAACTTGCTAATATTTACTCATATTTTTGCTTGATTTATTTTGCTCTTTTCAACTCGAAAAAGTCGCATGGCTCAAGACAGCTAAATAAATTGGCGGGAAATAATGAGTCAGAAATGCGCGAATGTGAAATATTGTGATTGTGATATGTCCAACGCAACCAAGCGCATTCGGTATGTTGTTAACGCCACCAAAATGTGGTGTAAACAAAACAAAAATTTGAAGTCAAAATGCCAATTAGATATTTTTAATTATTTTGAATTTTGGAGCACTGAAAGCAGATTCATTGGTACAAAAAGATGAATATTTAGACCATGCACCAGATAGAGCTTTTACAAGCGTGAAAGTCTTACCGTTTTAAAATATAAGGACGTTTTGTGCACAATTTTGACATTTTTTTCCTAAAACGTCGATTTCTCAGAGTTCACTTAACAATATTGCACGATTTTTGTGACAAGATAACTTGAAAAATATGCAAGCAAAATGTAAACTTTTTACACTATCGTTTAGAGTACATCAAAGTCCAGGGAAGGTTTTTTCATTTTTTCAAAATATTCGTTTTGAACAAAAATACACCATTATGTTCAATTTTTAACTTAATAGAGTGACAAAATTGCTTTTTTCACATGTTTTTTTCAATATTTCTAAAAAAGAGACGAATTAAAAAAAAAAATAAAAAACCTTCCCTAAGTTCATGTCTCTTCTTCATAAAAAGCTAACTGATTTTTTTTTACTCCCGAACGGATTTTTTTCTAAGTTGTCACAAAAAAATTGGGGTAAAAAGTTAATTTTTTGATTTTTTCAAAAACTCGAGATTTTTGAACAAATCTGACGTCGCCATGGGATTCCTTGACTCATCTCCTTTCCAAAAATGTATAGTTTTATATAAAAAAAAGTAGGTGATGGTGAATGACAAATTCAAGTCAAAATTGAAGGCAAGTTCAAATTGAAATAAGTAGCAAAAAGACAGCAAACTCAGAGCAAAATAAGTTGTGTCTTCTCTCATTGAGAGCAAATTCACTACCAGGTAGTGAATTTGCTCTCAATGCTGTCTTTTTTGCTACTTATTTCAATTTGAACTTGCCTTCAATTTTTGACTTGAATTTGTTTTTTAAACTACAGCATGTAGTTTTTGTTGTTTGCTTTATATTTTGTTGTCTGTCCCTGAAGAAGAGCAGTTTATCTGCTCGAAACGTCAGTTGCTTTTTGTCTGTTCAGTGTTTGACTGCTATGTACACAGTGATTTTCATCACTTCCAGTGTACTGTTTTCCTGACACTCTTGTGGGCTCTGGAATTGGCAATTTTGGCCATCGAACTTTGCCTGTTTTGTGCCTACTCTGGATGTTTGGTTAAGCATGTCTGTTTATATGCACAGTGATTTTCATCACTTGTTCTAGTGCAGTTTTGTATTACCGTTGATCCTTGTTGTTATTGCAGGTTCAGCACTTACTTCTGTGGGCCTTGGAACTGGTAAATTTTGGCTATCGAACTTTGCCTACTTCTTCTGCCTACATTTGCTGTTTTTGTCCCCCTGCATACTGTCTAGTCTGCATTTTACTTGTTTTCCCACATTAAGTTGGTGTACCTTGCTTTTTTCTTTCTAGTTTTATATACTTCGGACATACAATTCAGAAATAATGATGCTCGAAAAGGTCCATGTTCTCTCCCATTACTCTGGCCTTAATAACATGAAAATATCGGGTTATATAAAGGTCATGATAACGTTTTAAAACGTTTTGTATGAAAACACACTACAACAATATTTTTAATGTTTTCAAAAAATGTTATTATAAACTATTTTTGCAAACATTTTTCCCAAATATTGTGTCAATACTTAAATAACATTATGTTCAAATATTTGAACCCAGCAAACACAGAAATGTTCTTAAAACGTTTTTTTTTCAAAACCTTTTATATAAAGGTAAAGGTCATGAAAACGTTTTAAAAACGTTATTGCAAATATTTTGGGCAAACATTTTAAGCAAAATATTTTTTCAACCCCAAAATAAAATTCTGTTTAGAATGTTTTGTATCAAGTTTTCAAGAATGTTTTTGGAATGTTATTAAAACGTTTTTATACCCTTTATACCGTATAACCCAACATTTAAACGTTTTCTGTAAAACATTTTTGTTTGCTGAGCAGTAGATTATCAAAATGTTTTTACGGCGAGAAAAACGTTTTATACTCTTAATATACCCTTTATATAACCCGACATTTAAACGTTTTCTGACAACCTTGTTTATACCAATTATTTTCACTATTTCGGACAATGGTAGTGGCCCAACACCCTCACTATAATAAACGCTACTTCAGCCTATGGTTGTACAACTCAACTCCAGGCTAGGTGGGACAGTCGTCGACTTCACACTTTTCTTCGTTACAAAAACATAACTTTTGATTACCCTGTCGCGTATGTCGTACCAACGATTGTACGAAAAGTAGGATCCCTTATGTTATATATGTGCTGCAATAAGTATAGCTGGGAAGACGGCACCACTCCAACCAATATAGGTATGACATCATAAAATGGCTATTTTAATATTTTGAATAAACCTTGAACTTTTTCCTAAACAGAAACGTATCGAAAATTCTACCAAACCAAGAACATCCTTCCGTGTTCATGAGTTAAAATCTTTCTATATATGAATTACCAATACAGATGAACAGTCATGCTAACTTTCGTGTTCACGTTCAATGTGTGTTTGATATAGAAATAGGAAAAATAAGTATTGCTATGCCGTTTTAGTGTGGCACAAAGCAGGTAAGATTTTTATTAGTTTATATTTTGATCCAAAACTTCAAAACTAGCAATATTGTTTTCTTTCTTTTACTTTTTCAATAATGTATGAAGTAACACACATGCACAAATTAATCAGAATTGTTCACACTTCACATCAACATTTTGATATTAACCCTCAAAAGGTTTTCTATTATTCATCCGGTGTACTAAAACGCTGGTATATTATACACATTTTAAATGTTTATGAGTTCAATGGTCAGAATATTTTCATGAGGTGAAATATGGACTGTTCCATTCAACGAGGCTTTGCCGAGTTGAACGGTTCATTGCCAGTGCAATGGAAAATGAACTATTCCACTGGCGCGGAGTGCAATAAATAGAATAAAAAATTCAATAGTAAGTGACCAATCAATATTGATCAGAATCTTTGTATGAGTTATTATAATATGTTTTAACCTACAAAATTTCAATCATCTGTAGCATGGTAGCGATCAGTGGCGTAGGGGGGGGGGTGATGGGGGTGATGGATAAGGGGGCATGAGAATAATAAATTCTCAACAAAAATAACTAGCAAAAAGAGTAAATAATGCAATGTACATGTGAAATACGTTGTCTGTGTTATTTGGTTAACTTGCATTCTTGATCAAATGAAAAGTCGCTCCTCGTTTTCAAAAAGAGGTTAATATATATGTATGCTTTACCCTACAGCATTTAAATCAGCTGTAGCGATCAGTGGCGTGAAGGGGGGATTGTGGTGATGGATAAGGGGGCATGAGAATCATAAATTCTCAACAAAAATAACTAGCAAAAACGAGTAAATAGTGCAATGTACGTGTGAAATACGTTGTCTGTGTTACTCAGTTAACTTGCATTCTTGATGAAATGAAAAGTCGCTCCTCGTTTTCAAAAATAGGTCAAAAAAGAATTAGGTCAACAACTGTTCTAGCAATGTTTGCATTGTAATGAAACAAACACAAAAACAACCTCTAACCTCCTCAATTCAAGAACCAAAATTAATTTCGTTTTCACAATAATTAATTAATTTCGTTCTCACAATAAACAATAACAACTGAAAAGATATCGAATGATGAAATAAACAAAAAATATCAAACAAGCAAACAAACACACAAACAAACAATAATACAACCAAACCTGTGCGTTGAGAGGTTAACAGAACTGCACAAAGGGATTTATTTTAATTTAACTTTGAACTCTGTGATCTGTATTGTATTTCTTTCCACTTGATTAAATCTTAAATACTCTAATAGCAAACCGTTACCGGGTTGACAAAACGAGTGAGTATGCAATGTATACGCTGATAGACTTTTGTTGGTTAACTTAGATTTTGCATGTTTTTGAAGCATTCAATTCGGTGTCAAACGGCAAAGGTTGGTGTACGTGACGAAATAATATTAATAACTGCAACTATTTCGGTGGAATGTTTTTGATTTGATATGGCCGGCTAATTGTCAACTGGATAATTTCATAAGGTAAACTAAAAACAGTCGGCGGAAGACAGACACCTTGGTAAAAAAGACGGTATTTGTTAAATAGTAGTTATTAATAAGAGGCACCTATTTAATATAGAAAATCTTTGTTTATTTTTTCAGTGAAAGTGTGTATTATGGCTGGAGCTAGGCCAGCTACGGATCCCGATTCGTATTATCGCGTTCATAAAGCACTACACCTTGTTGCGCACGAGGCAATTCCATGTGTAGACAAATGTCTCTCAACTTGGCACGCAAACCAGGCATTACCATCCTGCACAGGACAGTGTCCGATTGGAAAGAAGCCTAAACCACAAACATCATGTCAGAATTGCCTGGCTTGGTGTCAAGCTGTAGAAGGTGCTTTTTATTGCCAACCGCCACAGAGACCACATATAACCTGGTCTAACATCAACCCATCAGATCTAGGAAAGGCGTACGTGGAAGTCGCCAAGGCGTTTGTATTGAGACTACCACACAAGAAAACCAATGCTGCAGCGGGCAGTCTTCAATATAACAGTATGTCAGATTTCGACTCGGCGTCTCTCTTGATGATAATGGCAAGGTTTGCTGGGTTTCATTATGGAACCAAGTCCAGTTACGATACCATCATGAAGGTTTGTTACATTTCTTGAGTTTTTAATATACATGGGTGAAAATCATTTCAAAGTATTGCTCTATCTAAGGAAAAGTATAGTTTGAGCTATCTGTGGCACACCATTCTCAATTTATAAGCCAAACATGTCACTAATTGAACTACAACTTAGAACTTCTTATTCTGCCATTGTGTAGGTATAACTAGTGTCTGGTAAAGTGGGATTCTAAAACACATCATGTTATGATGTTACATGTACGAGTAGACCTATATTTATAGGGGATGGCTACTTTGTGATTTCCGTTTTAGGTATCCGCTTTTTAGATTTCCATGGGGCTAAAAACGGGGTCCCTGGCGCGTTTCCACGATTTGGCGATTGGTTGTAATACTATCGTTCAAACCGTGGGGCAGGTCCTCCTGACATGCCCGGGAATATTTAGCAGACGCTCTTTAGTAGCATTTTTGTCTATTTTTGTCACAATTAGAAGCTTTAAATATCATACCGAAATATCAGACGCATTTTAGGATGTGTTTTTTTTGGTTTGATACTAGTTTTAGAGGCGATATACGAAATACAATGTAGCCTACATTATGCTCATATGTATTTAAAACATTATATTATGTATCTGCATAGTAAAATAAACTGAAACTGAAACATATTTCTATAGGGATTAAATTTCTTAATTATTTTTTTTTATAGTTTTTGGTGAGATTATATCACGTTGAAAATTCCTATATAATATAATCAAATATAGTCATTTGTACAAAATCGAATACCGTAGGTTAAGGTCATACGTATAATGAACACGATCTCAAGGGGTCATTGAATCCCCAGATTGGATCATTACAACAATACAATGAACAGACTTCGTGTTATTGTTCCCAAAACCACTGACCGTGAAACTAGGACAAATGAATACGGACAAAAGTTTACAGTATTTTGGAGGTCAAATTTTAAAACTTAATAAACAGCAAGTGCAATAAATATGAGCCCCTTGGGAGGGCAAAATTTCCAAACGGCGTGCCAAAAATGCTTGCCCCTCATCCTTCGGCCTGCCAACCCCCCCCCCTCTGCCAAAAAATCCCACACCCTCCCTACACATACCACATTTTTGGGATCCCAATTTGCAAACCTTAAATGGTCTATATAGATAATTATATAAGCCAATTGCGAGCGCAGCGAACAGGTAAATTTGCATATCTAATCGGTTTCGTACGGTTTTTTCTAAGCCTTTTTAGAGCATTCTGAATGTATAATTATCAAAAATTGCTTGCCCTCCATCTCAGCTTGCCAAAACTTGCTTGCACGCCCACTTTCGGCTGGCAAAATTCCCCCAGGCCTCATAATTGCACAGCCCCAAAAAGCTTTAACACTTTACACTGGTTTGCGGTACCCATGGTTACCTTTGTTCTGATGTTTTTACTGTATATTTCTTTGAATATTTAGCAATATGAAATTCATCATATCAGCTTGCTGCTTTGTGTCTTATATTCATTGCTTTTTCTGTAGAACTCTGACACGCTGCTAAAATGACTTTACATGGATAAAATGCGCTAAGAACGCACAGATTTTGGCAAATTTAATGCTCAAATGGGCCATTGTGAGGACAATTGTGCCCTACAACAGGGTCAAAGGAAGTTGAACATCACAACTTTTGGTCAATTTCGCCCCGGTATTCCGAGCCAGTTGGACAACTTATCGAATATCAGCAAATTAATATTAGGAACCGTAAGGATGTCCATCGGTAAAATAATTGGTCGGACAATTCAGAAGCAATGTAACATGGCAATTCTGGTTGAAGTTTTGTTTTATTTCTTTCTTTCTTGGAATTTCCCCCACAAAATCACCAATAACGGCTTCATGTATTTCGTAATTATGGTCCATACCCGCAGATACAATTACATCATATATATGGCTAAAGAACAAATTCAAGGAATATGCAAATGTTGCACCAGGGGATGTTTTGACGTCGTCGCTTACGCGCCCTTAAATGTTTACAACTGTTATAAATGAGAAACATGTTGATACTTGCAATAATATATATTTTTTATTAGTTAACGTTTTCAAAAAATGGTTATGCAAAATGCAAGGGTTTTTTGTTTAAAAAAAATCATAATTATGAGACCTTCATCAGACTGATGGTTTTTTTTTACAAACGTAATCGAATATTTTTACCTCCCCAGCCCCTTTATTGGATGTCATCGATTATTTGGTTTGTTCCCTAATACATAACACATCACATCTACATAACCCCGAGACGAGAATATCAGTTGATATCAAAATAGGCCTTTTCATTTCAAACCTCTTCCAGCCCTATAATTGGACCCCGTTATCCTCATATTGTTTTTTCCTGCAAAGTAACGAAAAAACATACCTTAAGCTATTCTGAGCAAACACTGACCATGCAATCTGCATTTCTAGTATATTTGACATTTTTGTGACTACTGCAGGTTGCGGGAATGAGAAATGAACTGTCTCATATGAGATTGCAAGATGACATGCAGATAGATTATCAGAAGGTGGAGAAGTACTTCCAAGATATCGAAGATTTAGTCACCCTCTTAGAAACCTTACATCCACAACATTTCACTGTAGCGCAAGCTGTCAAAGCCAAACTTACAGAGGTTCGATTTTTGTCAATCTTATTAATTGGATTATACTGTGGAAACATATCAAAATGCATAGGAAAATAATGATACTTTTGTCTGTAGTGGATGTTAAATATCTTCACATCTTTGCTCATATTATTTAACCTTTGATAAAAACAGTTCTTCAGAGTCGTGACATTTTTGTTTATCTCTCTGGACACTTAATCAGATACGAACAGAGCCAGTCACAGCAAGGATGAAGGATGAAATCAACTTTGAGCTGAGACGCGACTTGATGGATTTATCGAGGAAGGTGGACAACTTAGCGGATCAGGTCAGCAAGACAGAACTCAAAAACAGTAAGTTGTTCATCCTTTTTGTTCTACATCCTAATTGTCGTGATTGTGTAACTTTTTCTTGTGGTTCAGATGACGTCTTTTATTAGTGAATTTATCTGGCGTTGATATGCCTTCTTAACCTTAGATATATAGGGGCTGTGTAAATTCCTAGAATGGCCTGCCGAAAAATCGCTTGCCATCCATTGCGGCTTTCCAAAATCCCTCTTTTGACGTGCCACAAATCTTTGTCAGGTATAAAGGGGATTTGAGTCGTAAGTCTTAGCTGTGTTTCAATACGTAAAATCCGCACATTATATGCAACTATACCATGTAAAATTAAAGCCGCTTGTAAATGTGAACGGATACCAATTGATAATATTACCTCGTATTTCATTATTTTCAGAATATGCAAATGACAAGACAGAAGACGATATCTTACGTCAGTTTCAGGAAGAGATTTGCTTCTACTATCTGAATTCTCTTTGTAAAATCCCGTTATTCCCCGGTGATTACGATTCATGTGTCGACCTACAAGATATTTACACCAAGCTTTCCTTAGAAATCAATCTCCCACAGCCTTGTCATCCCATAAAGATGGCTCTTACTTCTTATGATGAGATGTTTACACGTCGTACACCTGAAGGATATCCCCACACTAAATTGTTGATCTCGGCTCCAGCAGGATTGGGTAAAACAACAATATCGGCCAAGATCGCGTATGATTGGGCAACGCAGGTGGAAGGATCACCACTTACAGATATCAGTCTGCTCCTCGTACTCAACATGCGAGGGATAGACCAAACGTCAAATCTTGAGGATGTCATTCGGAATCAGATTTTAGCAGGTGATTCATCCATAACCGCAGAACAGATTCGACACATGATCCAAAAGAATGAAGAAAAGGTCATCATTATACTTGACGCTATTGACGAATCCGACAGAAGGCTTTATCATCATCCAGCAGGATGTGGAGATGTTGTAAAGATGCTGATGGGTAGACATCTGACAACCTGCAGACTACTTGTAACAACGCGTCCCTGGCGAATTGCAGAAGTAAAACGCAGGTGCCAATCAACCTATACGCACGTTGAGCTTCAAGGATTCAACAAGGACGATGTGAGAAAATACATTAGGAAATTCTTCAATCATGAAAAGAGTCTGGGAGATTCTTTGATTGAGCACTTGGATCAGAATTCCTTGGCATCCGAAATTGCATCAATACCCCTCATGACTCTCTTACTTTCTATATATTGGAGGCAGGTTCAAGAGAAAGCCCTACCACGTAAAATCGGCCAACTATTCAACGCAATCATCAATATCATGCACCACCACTTTGTAGAGAAGAACAAAGATACCATAGGTCTTCCAGATCACGGCGATGATATCAAGCAACTCGTGTGTAGGATGGGGAACATGGCACTGCAAGGATTTTGGCCTCCAGAAAACCGCGTTGTATTTTTACCTGACGAAGCATCAAGTTCCGACGATGTCGAGATGGCGTCCAAAATTGGATTGATTTCACAACAGGAATCCTGTATTTCAGTCATGTTGGATCTTACAAATCGTGAGCAAACAACGCTAACATTTGTCCACAAGACTTGCGGTGAGAAATGCGCAGGGGAATACCTAGCAAGACTTGCTGATGTGGATCCTAAAGAGATGTCATCAAAGTTGAGTGTACTGAAGACCGTCCAGGAAGCACTAAGCGTTCAACTTATATTGCAGTTTGCATGTGGCTCTAATATCAAAGCTGCTGATATGATTATTAAGAGATTAATTAACATTTTTGAATTAGAATTGAAGCCAATTATATCGAGATATTTTTATGAAGAATTGCAATTTGAGGAAACACTACTAGTACATGAATTCATTGATCTGTGTTTGAGGTGCAATTATGAAGGCGGTGCTAAAAATAAGTTCAGTCATTTGTTGGATCATCTCTTCCCAGGTGGCAAAGTCTACCTTTTTGGTTTATCTGCATTTACTGCTGTAGCCCTGTTGTACTACCTGTCATATTGTCAACCTGGCTTTATCAGATCCATTAAACTGCGAGCATCAGGAAATATTACTGATTTTACAAGTCTAACAAGCGGATTGCGATATGTTTTCAAACGAGCTTTGAAGCGATTGAAAACGATTCCAGTAAGTGATACGCAATGTATCTGTGACGAATACATGAGAAAACATCCGAATATGAAGAGTGACATTCCGTCATGGTGGGCCATACGTACACCTGCTGTGTTAATATCCTACATTCAGGTATGGCAAGCATGTGAGGAATTACCTAATCAACAGGAATCCAATATCGCACCCATTATAGACAGCTTGCATCACATACACCTAGAAGTATTCGATATTAAAAACTTCAAATTAGGCAAAGCCGATATAGACAATTTACTGATGTTGATTGAGAGAGGTAACCTGTCACATCTACTAGAATTAAATGTGGGTAACATAGGAATGAATGAAAGTCAAATGGACCGTTTAGCAGCAGGAATCAAGAAAATGCCACTTCTGAATGCATTTGATGTAACCCGCAATAAATCTAACAGGAGTTTGTCAATACTAGCTGAATCCCTGCCATTCATGCAATCACTGCAAACTCTCCATTTATGTAGACTATTGGCATCAGTTGAAGATATGACTGAGTTTGCTGAGAAATTCCCCCGGTTTGGATCACATTTACTGGCTTTGAGGATGGACGGCAACCACATGAATGACGTAGTTGCCGCCCCTCTTACTGAACATCTACCAATTGCCAGCTTATTGACGCAATTCAGCATCAGTGTGAATGGTCTAAGTAAGACATCTCACAATCAGCTCTTGTTATCCATGAGTCATCTGTCTCGTTTAGAATCGCTAAAAATATACGATAGCCAATACCCAGATGATATGATGCTGAATGTTGCTAATGTGATGAAAGCACTATCTGACCTGGTGGACCTCTCACTGGGTACTACCCATGACACAGCACCACAAGTCAACAGTGCTACCTGGCAGCATTTCAAGGCTAGTCTGCAGAAAATTATTCATCTGAAGAATCTACGTCTCAAGCACATTGCACTTGAGAAGGATAACTTCACTGACCTTGTATTGATTGGTCGAAGCATGCAATACAGTGATCTAGGGTAAGTAAAGTTCAGTTTGAAATACATTATCATGATATGCCCAGGGGATATACCACTATTCGCCGTAGAAGTGACGTAACAATCAGATTAACTACCATAGCAATGGATGAATACGATTTTTGAATATATCGTCCTGCACTACAACGTTCACGCGGTACCTATGTATTGAACCATAGATGCCAAAGAATAGGGATAAAGACGTTGATCGTAATTATATAGAATATTCATATCATGCTGATCACTCGCACCTGTAAGATAAGTATCTTTGAAAAGGGCGGTATTGTATTCAATCTATGATTGTTCAATCTATGATTGCAGAAATACCCAGGTAATGAGTTCAACGCGCTTGTAGTGAAGGGCGATATAGTCGAAATTGTATTCATCTATTGCTATGGTAGTTAATCCGATTTATTACGTCACTTCTACAGCAAATCCATACGGTGAAGGTATCGCCGCCACGGCAAATGTAAACGACTATTTTTATAACTTGATCGAAGTTGAGAATGGAGGGTTAAACAAGTTTGATCAATTTCGACTAAATACATAGAGGGTATGTTCTCAGTCTTGTCAACATTTTAAATCTCTCATATTTTGCATTTAATACGGTGTGCAATAGTTATTAATATTATGTGCGACCATGATTATATGTGATAGCGTCAACATTTAGCGCTCCCAGTTTACCAAACTCTAATGTGGTGCTATTCATGATATGATAGCATTTATTCCTTTTACTCGAATTTTAATTCTTTTATTTGAATGTGAAGCGCCGAAAGACACTCAAAATGTACCAAAAATAGAGCTCTTTAAATCCGTTCCTAATACCTTACTACTGCAGGTTTTCAATGAAGGTCTTTTTAAAGACGGTACACAAACATGCACAGTAACGGAATAAATTATGGTATGGTTTCTAATCTAAAGGATAACCAAGCTTGAAAAGACCTTTAATTCTTAAAGTTCCAGCTCTTAAAGACCACAAGGATAGTTCTCATAGACCCTGGTTCAGTATAATTTTGTTGTGTACCGGTATGTTTTTAGCCAAATACATGTATATGTCATTTCCACTTGGACCAAAAAGTTATGAAATATAATTATTGTACCACCACCCCAGATGATATTTCAAATAAGTGCGCTATTTTGACTACATACGTCATATTCCATATACGCTTGTATTGTTTTATTGAGTGATGGTGAATATTCATGTCGCACATTCTGAAATTTGTTACTTTATGTACAGGTATTATTCAACATGCCTGCCAGAAGGAGTAGACATACCTGAAGATGAATTCTTGCAATTATGGTGAGACAATATTATCATTATAATTTAAACTGTATGTGACTGGATGTGGACTGCACCTTTTTACAATAACACCAGCATGATAAGTTACCTTAATATCCTTGATGGGGGTTTTCTTTTCTAGTGTTTCTCTGCAGAAACCACAAGCTAGTATTATGTTGTTTTTAACTTAAACATAATTTCTTTGATGTTTTTGTAATTTAACACATTATTATCATTAAATGATATGAAACTTATCATATTAAATATTTCAGGTAGCCAATATGGAGGAGTTAGTGGCACGCAGGTTTCACGCTGCAGGAATAATGTAAAGGAAGGCGATTGTCGGTGATAAAACTGATATCAGAGACAATATCCACTGTTTTGGACATTTTCTTCTGGACAGTTTTTGTGTAACCCACACCATCAATAACAATGATAATTGGAGTTCACCAATACAAATCCTAGAAATAACTTGAGCTCGATAGCAAATGGAACCAAATTGCACGATCAAGTGACGTAAACTAACAATGTACTATTTTTCAATAAAACGGGACAAATACTCAATGTCATGTGACAAATGCTCAATGTCATGTGACAGGCAATCTACCAATCAAATAACAAGGATATATAGCTATAGGTGGGTCTACTGTATCCAGTGATACCAAAACAATGTCGCTATGACGTCATAATTTGAGCGGATCCTTTTTAGCTATGTACAAAAAATTTAATATAGGCAAAGTTGATTTTCGGTTTAAAATCCTATGAACATGCGATTTTCACCGAATTTTCTCCTAAATGTAAAAGGAAATGAAATATTCAAGCTAACTAAAATTAAAAATTCAATATCTCTTGGAATAATTTTACAAGAGCAAAATCAAAATCATCAGTTTTACTATTGAAACCTATGCTGGGCCTCACCAACCACCTCTCTGGTCATTTTTGATGGTCGGTCCTAACCCCGGGCAAGGAGCTGTGGTAACAATATTATCACTAAAATGGGCGCAAAGGATGGATCTTCGATTCGCTCAGTTCCCTTTATGCCGGAACCCCCTCCGTCCTTCGTAGGACAAGGGATAAAAGGCAAAAGACACATAATTTACGAATGAAAAATCATTATTTAGATATCATCAACACACTAACGGAATTGTCTGTATAGCGCCCACTCTGTCAGATATAGCTTTGCATTTGTAAGATTTCGTAGAGAGCGTTGGGTAGACAACAATTTACACGCGCGGTTTGGTGATACATTTATTTTGTTCCATTTGTTTCAAAAATTTATGTTTAGGGGTTGAGGATAGGTGCGTGGGGTTCCGCTATAGAGCGGCGTACATATTTACTTATTACAACCATAATGGTCCCCATCATAACGCTGACCATAACACTAAAAACTAACCCTAACCTCTAAACCTGGCAGGTCTACAGGTTGCGGCTCGTTATGGTTGAAAAAAGAAATTACTCGGTCTCCGGTCGTGAGGAATTTTACATGATCGTAACGGGAACTGGTGTCTTTATGCCTGACTTTTATTATAAAGTCTGCACAAAAAGTAACGCAGCTGTTATAAATACCCCTAGAGCTTCAGAACTAATAATTGTTTTCACAATATTTCTACATAGAAAGAAGGATGGTTTATTTACGGACATTTTGATACCCCATTTGCCAAATGTCGTTCAATATTAACAACACAGTAGTGCTTTTAAAGAAAAATACCCGAATTTAAAAGTTGCAATTACAGCGATCATTGGTTATTACGCAAGCATTGTGGCACCCTCCATTTATCTTCGCGATGACTTCAAATCAATACAAATAGCTGCACCTTTGAAATGTTGGTAGTTTTCTTTAAACAACGCTGCTGTGTTGTTAATATTGAACAAAATTGGGCAAATAGTGTATCATAATGAGCGTAAATAAATCATCCTTCTTTCTATGTTAAAATATTGTGAACACAATCATTAGTTCTGACGCTACAGGTGTACTTATAACAGCTGCGTTACTTTTTGTGCAGCCTTTAGTTCATCTCAGGCATAACAATGTATCTAAATGCAATAAATCATGTACAATACAGAAATGACAGTTTATTAAGTGTATAGAACACTATTTATGTAATACCTTCAATACATGAATGGAATTCTTTAACAAGATATTCTAGAAACGTTTGAAATATCCTTTCGGGATACGCAAAGGTAGTGCACCATCATGAAGGCTGCCACGATAATGTATTATCTTGAAACGACACCATATGACATGCGGTAATAGACCAGTGCTAATGTATAACGACCAAATCTTTGAAACAAATGTTTGAAAGTGTTTTTAGCATGCCTAAAGGGTACTGACATATTTGGCTTGGGCTGCCCTCTTCAAAGTGTCAGGCATTTTTGGTAAAGGTCAACTAAGGTCATTATTTAGAGGTTAATAACTGCGCATCGGTTATTTGGAGGGCATTGTGAAAAATCTAAACATTTTGCCTTTGGAACCGAGGAATATCCCGAGGGGCGCAGCCCCGAGGATATTCCGAGGTCCAAAGCAAAATGTTTAGATTTTTCACAATGCCCGACATATAACCGATGCAAAGTTATTAACCTCATTCATAACCGTCACTTTGATCTTTTAACTTTACAAAATAACACAAAATTTTCCTCAAAAGTTTGTAAAAATAAACAATTTTTACATCTTCCCTTTCCCAAAATCGATCAGGCTAAAACAAAACGACCAATAAAAAAAGTGCGTATCAGAATCTGTGCAAATATGGTAGCGCGCAATCCAAATACGGCAGCCAGCGCGCGCGCAATACGGCGCACGCAGAAGTCAATTGTGTGCGACATTGGAACAATTACGCATTTTGCGGTCAATTGTGAGATATTAATGACCTCGATTTGCGTTCGCGTTTTCACAAATAATAAAATATGATTGGATCGCACGCATCGCGTTTATTAATGAGGTTATGAATATGTTTTAATGAATCCAAGTGTGTGAAAATATTGGATCCAAAACATAATAATGATAAAATTGGATACTTTACGCCCAATATTTATTGGTCTCGCTATGAGTTTTAAAATATTGGACTCGACTACGTCTCATCCAATATTTTAAAACTCATAACTCGACCAATAAATATGGACTCAGTCGATCCAATTTGATATCAAACAAGGGTCAAAATTATAAAATATCCCAATTCTTTTAAAAAATGTACCATATTAGTCATCTGGTCATAAGGAATGCAAAAATGTATATTTTGCCCTATCTGCGATATTTAGTTACGACCTCAGCAAACACAGAACGTTTTCGACATCATTCGCAAAAGGTTAGAAAAGGTTGTAAAAGTGCCCCCATCGAATGACTCCATAAATACGTAAGTCTATAATTGGTTTAAAAAGTTTATTGGCAAAGCTTCTTCATATGAAATAGGTACCTGCATTTATTGATGTCTTTTGTAATTTGAATAACAACTTCATGATAACAATTAAAAGATTATTATGAAATTAATCAAATAAATACAATACAACCGCACACGTTGTAACCTTTCTTTTCTTTTTGTGATTGTGATTTCAAGTATATCAACGCGTACAAGGAAATGTACCCAAAACAACTATTTTTCATTACTGTAAAATGGACCCAAAGCAAGTATTATGCGGTTGCTTTCGAAGCAAGTTTTTTACTATTATAAGTCACAAAACGCCGGTAGT